>NC_053023.1:323517632-323591013 GCF_003073215.2 Triticum urartu | reverse complement strand
CGCCCGAGCAGGTGCAATGACTTCTTTAAGCCGGACCAAAGCATATTGTACAGAAATAGATCCTTTAGAGATGGCTAACGAGTTTCCACAATTCAACAAGGATGGTAGTGAATTCACGCCATAGTATTATGCCCGTTGTGTGAAGGAGACCCGTGTCTTGGTGAGTCAACTGGTTGAAAAATCTCAACTTGAAGAAATACCAGGCGGGTTATGGGGAGGATAACACGCGGGTTCCACCACCAACCTTTGAACCCTTTGATTTGACTCCTCAATGGCGTAAGCATATCTTTGCCCCTGATGTCGACCCATCACCTATCATGCATCATGACACCATTTTCCAAGTGTAAACAACTACTGACTGGAATCTGGACAACCTTCAGATCAAACATGTAGAACCCAGAATCGTCAACTGCCGATGATCGGGAAGATGTTAACCCGGAGGGTACGGAGGCCGGCTTGCAGGAGTAGGGTTCCAAAATACTTTGACTTATTTGAGCCCTATTGTGGCTGCGTAATATGATAGTACAAACTTTGGTGTCTGGTGGTGCCTTCATGCACTTGTTGAAACTTTGGAAAGACTATTACTGGTGTGGTGCTTCTTTTGACCCACCCAGTATCCTTGTAAAAAATATTTTCTTTTGAAGTAATGTCATGGCATATATGTGTGAGCCGCCTAATAGTTGACCCTGATCTGGATTAAGTCATAAGTAAGAATCAGCACAACCAAGTTTGTTAATAACCCGATGACTCATGGTCGTAATGAAACTCTATGATCAAAATAAACCGGTGTATTAATGACCCGGCGGCTCATGGCTAATTGATGATCAAAAGAGATAGTCATGTAAAACATATAATTGTGTATAAACAAATAATTTAGATAAACACATAAATATAAATATTATGTCGGCTTTTGAGGCTCGACAAAGAGACCGGCTTTCGAGGCTCGGGTCTTGTTTCAATGAAGCTGGCATGATAGCCTATGGTTTGTCCTAGCTCTCTGTAGCCCAGCTCTCACATGACTTAAGCCAACGTTTTATCCTTGAAGAGATCAGGGTCATAATAAATTGACTGTCAAGAGTATGCTAGGTCTTCTTGGCGGATGAGCATCAAGCAAACAGGCAGGTTTAACCATGTAATATAATGGCATATGCCGGGTCAAAAGAGGGATGTTAATAGCGAAACTCGATGAGTTGGAAGCCCCCAAGTGACCTATGATCAAAGAATAAAGACTCATACACAATATCTTGGATGAAACGACAAAGACCGTGAGTTTTGGGGATGCCGGATTTATTATCATTGATCATAAAAGATATATACACAGATGTATGTACAGAAGTTGGAGCTAGTAGCTCTAAGTGTAATAAGGACGAAGATGAGCAATGTTCCCATGCCTGTTGGTCTCCTCCTTAGATGCACGCGACTTCTTTTGTTCACGTATGTCAATCAGATAATATGACCCGCTGTTAAGGTTTTTGGTAATGACGAAAGGCCCTTCCCAAGGAGGTGAAAGCTTGTGCATACCGGTTTGATGTTGAATTAATTGAAGCACTAAGTCGCCCTCCTCGAAAGTTCGGGGACAGACTCTACGGCTATGACAGCGACATGATCTTGTTGGTATATTGATGATCTAGACGCTGCGAAGTCATGTTCCTCCTCTAGATTATCGAGGGAATCCCATCGAGCCTTCTCATTATCTTCTTCAACATAAGCGACCACTCTATGGGAATCATGGCGAATATCGCTTGGAAGCACTGCTTCAGCACCATAAACTGTAGCGACCCGACCCGAATGGATCAAGTCTCTGTGCTTAAGTGTCATCCCTGGATCGGTATGCTGACACACACAGTACTCGAAGGATTTATAACAGAGGTAAATCACATGTATAAAGTAACGTAAATACTATTACTTCAATCCATATAGTGGAAGCAACAAGGTTGTGGATTCCCATCAACACCAACGGCAAAGTTGAGTGTAGAAATCATAACCCTAACGTATCACTTACTCCACGTAAGAAACCTGCAACATGAGAAGTTGCAACCCGAAACGGGTCAGTACATTGAATGTACTGGCAAATTCACACCATAGAGAAAATGATGAACAATGGCTATCACTATATGCATATATGGCTGGTGGAAAAGCTCTATGGTTATAAGGTTTTTGCGTAAAGCCAATTTTTCCCTACTGCAAAGGAATACATTTTAATTAACTATCATGGTGGTTGTTGAACATTGAGAATGGTTGACAGCATTCTCAATCCCAATTAAGTAACATCATTAAACCCAATAATATTCATTTAAAGTAATGTGATGAGATCAACAGGATATTCAAGTACTAGATACTCAAGTTGTCCATAACCGGGGACACGGCTAATCATGATTAGTTTGTACACTCTGCAGAGGTTTGCGCACTTTTCCCCACAAGACTCGATCGCCTCCGTTTGGTTTCTCGCAATACGTGGTGTTTGAGAAGACGGATCACCGAGACACAGTCTTTCAGAAGCGCTAGCACCTTACATGTGGGTAGACCGGTACACCTACTTTTCCCTACATCTGCTAGTCTACCCGTAAGAGTTCGCACAACTTAGTCAACTATGCCAGAGCCCATAATGGCTTGTGGCTGCACACGTAAGTTTCTAGCATGAAAGATCTTATGATCCCTTTGAGCCTGGGTGGCGGTCCAAAAAAACAGGCAAGGCCTGATAGACATCAGGTGCCTCAATCCACCCAGATGTGTGTTAGGTTGCCACCTTAGATAAACCATTAATTAAATATCTCACATCTGTCATGGATATCACTCACCCGATCCACGTCTACTAGCATAGCATGGCATAATAAGCAAACGTAGAAGTAACTCCCAAAGGTTTCATAGTAATACAGGTAATAGGTACTACCTCATCTACTTCCCATCCCACAATTTAATTAGATCCTAATCATGCAATGTGAGAGGATTGATCTAATGCAATAAAACATGGGTTGTAGAAAAGGTATGATCAAAGTGTGAACTTGCCTGCAATGTTGATGAAGATGATTCGCACTCAAAACTCTGGATAGATCTACTCGTCACACTCCGGTCAATCTATCGTAAGCAAGCAATAGTAACCACACATAAGCAATCACTCAAAAGATCAGAAAGAACGAAGAAGACGATTTGGTAAACATCAAAACCAAGCAAATAGCTCTTGCTACATAAAACAATTTCTAACAGTACCAAAATTATGTGAATTTGGCCTTATTACAATGTTTAGGTCAAGAGCTTCGATCTGCAAAAAGAATCAACTCAAACGGAGTTACGGATAAAAAGATATGATCAAAAGAAGTTTGAATTCAAATCTCATCTAATTCAAATTTTAAACTTTTCAAAAACATGTTTGAGTTGGATTACTGGATAGAGGAGATCATAACGAAGAAGTGGGTGTTGGTTTCGTCTAATTCCGACTAACGAGCAAAAAGTTATGATTGATTGAAGCACAGGGGCTAAACTGTAATTAAAATCATCACAGATAGGTCCCTGGCCGAAAATAAACAGAAAAAGAGAGAAAAGAAAAAAAACCTACTGAGCGAACGCTCACTTCCTAGCTCTAACCAGTGAACGTTCTCTAAATAATAAACTAAAAAAACGAATCTAATTTTTTTATTTTTTTCAAAAACCGGACTAACCGAAATAATAAACCGGTTTTGAACCGGGGTAACGGTTTTTTTTACCAGACAGGGCGGTTTTCTTAGAAAACCGGCGGCGGCAGTTTTGGATCGGGGCGGCGGCTCCGGCGAGGTTGCGGACTCCGGCAAGGAGCGGCGCGGGGCGGAGCGGCGAGATGCGGCGCGGCAGCAGTGGGGCGGCAAGCGGCGCGGGACGCGGCAGAGCTACGCGGGGCGGCGGCGGAGCAGCAGTGGCGATGCGGCAGCGGCGAGAAGCGGCGATGGCGGCGTGAGGGGAGAGAGGCAGCGGGGCAGGTGCAGGGAGAGAGAGAGGGGGGTCCGGCTCCCTTTTAAAGGGCCCTCGGCGAGGCCTGCCTTGGGCAAGGGGGCGGCCGGAGGCGGGCGGCATTCGGACTCCGGTGAGTCCGGTTCACGCACGGGGTCGGGGACGAAGGCGGTGGCGCGCTGGGCCTTGGCCTGGCTGGCTGGCTGGGCCGGCCAAGTCGGGAGAAGTTTTTTTTTAACAGAGAGAAAAGAAAGAAAAAGAAAATAAAGCAAAATTTTATATAGGCATATAATATATCAAAATTTTCAGAAAAAGATTTTCTACAACATGAACATTTTTCTAGCATTAAATAAAATACACACAAAATCAGGTAATTCAAACAGTGCTACTGGTCTATTAAAATCCAACAAAAATCATTTTAAAAATACCAAAATGATTTCAAATTAATTTTTCTCCAATTTTCTAATGTAGGGAATCATGTTACCCTAATTTCCATATATTTTATTTTTGGAGAAAAATAATTTGAATAAAACTCAAATAAATCCAAATTGAAAATTAATTCCAAAAGGACTTGAAATTGATCCTTTGAAACTCCCAACTCATATTTCATAATTTGAAGAAGTCATTTTATCTTCTCTCGTGAAAATCATTGAGTTGCATAAAGTTTCAGAATTGGAAAATATTTCCCAATGGAATTCAAATGTTTTTCAAACACCCTTTTCATTTTAAATGGAAGAAGTCATGTCATCTTCTCTCTAGGGTTTTGTGTTGAAAAGAATTTGAATTCATGGAGATCAGAAAGCAAATATGAAAGTTTGGGAAAGTCCTTTTATTCCCTCTCATTTAACTTTCAAAAGTTTCGAATTCACTCATTTTCAGACAATCAATCAAACAATCAATCAAATCTATCTATTTATTATAACATTCCAAAGTTTAGAATTTTGGGATGTTACAAACCTACCACCCTTAAAATGAATCTCGTCCTCGAGATTCGGAGAGGCTAGCAAGAAAAAGGTTAGGGTTTGGGGGTCTCCTCAAATTCCATCAATCATCACCGGGGTCTGGGGTGCTACCACCCTTAGAAGCATGGTTACGGTTCAGTCAAAACTCATATACTCCATCCTTATTCTTGACAGTGTCGGTCTTCTTAGATCCTCGAGAAAATTCCTTCTCTGAGCTCTTCTGGTAGTGGCATAACCTTTACCACAATTCTTCTATCCTTCATCTTGGTAAGGTTATTCCGCGACTAGGTCTTCGTAGCTGACGGGTCTGGCGCCAAAACTAAACAACTATTGATATCTCATGGTGGTCAACAATTTATGGTTTCTCCTGCAGGAAATGGGTCTGGGTTGATCCTCACCGTATAACCTACGGTTGGCAAAAGCTGCCTTGTACAAGGGAAAAAAATTGCTATACCATTCTATGGTTTAAACAAGGTTTTCATCGTCGTCTCTCTACTATAGGTAAGTCACTCAGATTTACCATTCCATATAGCAAGGCGAACAATAAGAGTAAGTCGGTATGGTGATCAATCCATCCCGCACCCAAATCATTACCTTGTATATGGTTTAGCGAATCTCGCATTCTAACACTCGGTCATCCTCACAAGCATTGCAGAATTTCTCTTGTCGACGAACCAAGTTCGAATAAATCCATAGATTCTGCAAGCCAAACAACCATCTATCGTTCCTTCACAACTCTCAGGTTTTGCGTAACTCCTATAAGATCGTCTGTCGATAAAATCTTAACTTCCTCCAGGGTTTTTCCTTCAGCAAGAATGTGCTTGCTTCTTGGCAGGTCCTGGGGCATGTGGGTTATGGCCCATCTCATCACTTGTAGTCCTTGAACTTATCATCGGGCAACTGATCATTGTTCCAACTTCCAACTTCCTAGTATTCTTAAATCCATCCAATTGTATTGTCTTCCTTCCTTATATTGGCACCAATCTAGGACATGGTTACTCAGACTCATCATGGAGTTTCCATTGATCCATATTTCCGACATCATACCTCCTTTATATCCAATAGTAATTTATCTCCCCATCATCGTGGGTTATCCCACATACCGAGATATAAACTTATACTTATGGAGTCCGTATTCCACTTCATGGAACATCATTATCCTTTCCGTGATCAAGCGTCCTTACAGGGGAATACTGGCCATCTCTGCATGGCACTTCTTCAACTGGGAAATGTGAAACACATCATGAACTCCTGACAGTCCTTCGGGTAACTCCAACTTGTAGGCCACTTCTCTCATACGCTCCAAAACTCGGTATGGTCCTACAAATCTCGGGGCTAACTGTCCCTTAACTCCAATTCTTTTAACTCCTCGCAGAGGGAACACATGAAGACATGCTCTGTCTCCAATTTCATAGACTACCTCCTTGAGTTTTTAAGTCAGCATAACTCTTCTACCTGGACTGAGCTACTTTCAGTCTATCTCGAATCAACTTAACATTCTCTTCTGACTCCTTGATCACATTTGGTCCAAACAACTGACGGTCTCCAACTTCATCCCACATACTGTTGGGGTATCACACATATCGAGACAAAACTCGTATTCATTTTGTCTGAAATCCACTCACTGGAGTATCCTTATCTTTTCCAGGGGTCAAGGGTTCTTACAGGGTACTACCACCCTTAAAATGCACAAATCTTCCATAGAACATATTTCTCATATCCTCAGAATGGCCAAAATCCTTCTTCATAGAGTAACAACTCATAAAATCCATATCAGTACCAACGATGCAACTTCATTCACTCTCAATTAATTACAATCTCTCGCTTTTCCATTACATGTCTCAACACCTCAATATAAAAGAAAATGTTCTCACTTCTACTACTCCATTTCTTTTGTTATAAACTCAACTATTTAGCACAAGTTTCCTTCTCCTTGGGGCATTCTCTGGCAAAGTGCCCTGCTTCATTACAACGAAAACATATTACTTCCGACAAGTCTCGAGGTTTCCTTTTTGGGCAACTGTTGAGGTAGTGCCCTGACTCCTTGCACCTGTAACAGGTGATACGACTCAGGTTCTTCCTGGAATCCAATCTGCTTCTCTTCCTGGACCTTTCCATGCCATTCATGGCTTCTATTTCCTGTGGGTCATATTCTACTTCCTCTGTCAGGAATTCTACTAGATTCCCATTCATACAATTCTGGAAGATGTGTCCTTCTTCTCCACATGAATAGCAAGACTTAGTGCAGGGTTTACTCGAGTCCTCTTTAGATGTGTCCTCCTTCATCACAGTTTCTTCTAAAATTTCCATGAGGGCTCCTTTCATTTCTTCTTTCTTCTGCTGGATGGTTCTTTGTACCATGGGGTAAATGTGACACTGAGCAGGGTAGTGGGTAGTCCCTTCACACAAGAAACAAGTGATCTGCCTAGTTGGGCATTCTTCAGCTGGGTGACTTCCTTCACAATTAGGGCATTCATCCTTGTGTTCTTTATGGGTGTGTCCTATTTCTCCACAAATCTTGCATGCATAAGGTTTTCCTCATATCCTTTCCATAAGGCTTCAACTTCTGGGACACAAACCGAGACTTTGGCAAAGTCAACTTTAATTCTCTCCAGGTGGTTACTCCTTGCCATCCATTGATGGTTTGGTACATCCTCCACCAAGTAGCAGCACCTCTTTCAAAGCACAGAAGAGCATGCTGGGTCATATCATGTCCAACTATAGGGTTGTTCTCCATATGATCCTCCATGTTCTCAATCCATCGGTCTGTCTCCAATTGACTCATCGGTCCCGAAAATACAAGCTCATCTCCATTCATCCTCTATTGGGTCCAAGGGTTTTGGGGTGAGATAAGAGAGATAGAGAGGGATACACACAATACAAACAACAGTTTGAAAAGATAGATTTTATTTGTGGCCGTCGGGAAAAACATCAAACAAATGACAGCTCACAAACGTCGCATCTAACGTAGGTATATAACAGGGGTTTGGTCTTCTAAAGGTCAATAAATCTTCAACGTCTCCAAATTCTTCAAACCTTGTTCATGCCTCCAATGGCTTCTTCCGATCATGCTTGTCTTCTCAAGTTCTTTTGCCAGATCATCTCTGTTGGCGTGAAATCTCTCGTGACATCCTTTCATATTCTGGAGTTGTATTTCAAACTTCTAGGTTTCAACATCCTTCACATGAACCATGGTCATACTGTCCTTCGGTTCTTGACAATTCTCCGGTATCTCGAGGTTGTAGCTCCTCCAGCTTGGCTACTCTCATCTTCTGGGTCCTAAGTTCTTCACGAAATGCTTTCTCGTCAAATACAACTTCCTGCATGTCCATCTTAACTTCTTGATGTAACACTCCAGATCCTGGTGATACACCGGCTAGGGCTAAAACATCATCTTATGATAGGTGCTCCATCAGCCTTCTTCCATCAAATCCATTCTGATGACATGCATCCTTAACTCAGCACGGTGACAATAGCATTAGCGGGGGATGATATCACGGATAACCGTGTTTCTGCTCTTGTCATTTCCATGAGCTATATCTCCTGCCTTAGGGTTTCTTTGACAAAACTTCGAGTTCTCATACTCCTTGTTTCAGTCTTTCTCCAACACACCTTGATCTCGGGCATTGACAACTTCCATAGTCTGCCAAGTTCCATAAGGGTAGCCTTCCTAGGTCATACAAATCTGGGAATTCTTGAGAGCCTTCCAATTCTACTTGTCTTCGGCCTTCAACCGTTGTAGTTTCCATTATTCAGATGCACGGAAAATACTCTTCATTCCGAAGTGGCCTTAGTTGTTCGATATCTCGTACTTCTTGGGGTGGTCTCATCAGTCGAATCTTCGTGGGGTCAAAAGGGAAAAGGGTATAATCTCACTAAAGAGAATTTTTGAATAAGCTCGAAAGAGAAGAGAGGTAAAAGATCTTTTTGAAAGGGAAAGTTGTAGAGAAAAATCTTTGCTATGGGCTTGCCAATTTCTAGGGTCACGTCCTACAGTCAACATGTGCTCTAATACCATCTTGTAGCGACCCGACCCGAATGGATCAAGTCTCTGTGCTTAAGTGTCATCCCTGGATTGGTATGCTGACACACACAGTACTCGAAGGATTTATAATAGAGGTAAATCACATGTATAAAGTAACGTAAATACTATTACCTCAATCCATATAGCAGAAGAAACAAGGTTGTGGATTCCCATCAACACCAACGACAAAGTTGAGTGTAGAAATCGTAACCCTAACGTATCACTTACTCGACGTAAGAAACCTGCAACATGAGACGTTGCAGCCCGAAACGGGTCAGTACATTGAATGTACTAGCAAATTCACATAGAGAAAATGATGAACAATGGCTATCACTATATGCATATTATGGCTGGTGGAAAAGCTCTATGGTTATAAGGTTTTTGCGTAAAGCCAATTTTTCCCTACTGCAAAGGAATACATTTTAATTAACTATCATGGTGGTTGTTGAACATTGAGAATGGTTGACAGCATTCTCAATCCCAATTAAGTAACATCATTAAACCCAACAATATTCATTTAAAGTAACGTGATGAGATTCACATGATATTCAAGTACTAGATACTCAAGTTGTCCATAACCGGGGACACGGCTAATCATGATTAGTTTGTACACTCTGCAGAGGTTTGCGCACTTTTCCCCACAAGACTCGATCGCCTCCGTTTGGTTTCTCGCACTACATGGTGTTTGAGAAACGGATGACCGAGACACAGTCTTTCAGAAGCGCTAGCACCTTACAGTGGATAGACCGGTACACCTACTTTCCCCTACATCTGCTAGTCTACCCTGTAAGAGTTCGCACAACTTAGTCAACTATGCCAGAGCCCATAATGGCTTGTGGCTGCACACGGAAGTTTCTAGTATGAATAATCTCATGATCCCTTTGAGCCTGGGTGGCGGTCCCAAAAAAAACAGGCAAGTCCTGAGACCACCCAGGTGCCTCAATCCACCCAGATGTGTGTTAGGTTGCCACCTTAGATAAACCATTAATTAAATACTCACATCTGTCATGGATATCACTCACCCAATCCACGTCTACTAGCATAGCATGGCATAATAAGCAAACGTAGAAGTAACTCCCAAAGGTTTCATAATAATACAGGTAATAGGTACTACCTCATCTACTTCCCATCCCACAATTTAATTAGATCCTAATCATGCAATGTGAGAGGATTGATCTAATGCAATAAAACATGGGTTGTAGAAAAGGTATGATCAAAGTGTGAACTTGCCTGCAATGTTGATGAAGATGATTCGCACTCAAAACTCTGGATAGATCTACTCGTCACACTCCGGTCAATCTATCGTAAGCAAGCAATAGTAACCACACATAAGCAATCACTCAAAAGATCAGAAAGAACGAAGAAGACGATTTGGTAAACATCAAAACCAAGCAAATAGCTCTTGCTACATAAAACAATTTCTAACAGTACCAAAATTATGTGAATTTGGCCTTATTACAATGTTTAGGTCAAGAGCTTCGCTTGCAAAAAGAATCAACTCAAACGGAGTTACGGATAAAAAGATATGATCAAAAGAAGTTTGAATTCAAATCTCATCTAATTCAAATTTTAAACTTTTCAAAAACATGTTTGAGTTGGATTACTGGATAGAGGAGATCATAACGAAGAAGTGGGCGTTGGTTTCGTCTAATTCCGACTAACGAGCAAAAAGTTATGATTGATTGAAGCACAGGGGCTAAAGTGTAATTAAAATCATCATAGATAGGTCCCTGGCCGAAAATAAACAGAAAAAGAGAGAAAAGAAAAAAAAACCTACTGAGCGAACGCTCACTTCCTAGCTCTAACCAGTGAACGTTCTCTAAATAATAAACTAAAAAAACAAATCTAATTTTTTTTTCAAAAACTGGACTAACCGAAATAATAAACCGGTTTTGAACCGGGGTAATGGTTTTTTTTTTACCAGACAGGGTGGTTTTCTCCGAAAACCGGCGGCGGCAGTTTTGGATCGGGGCGGCGGCTCCAGCAAGGTTGCGAACTCCGGCGAGGAGCGGCACGGGGCGGAGCGGCGAGATGCGGCGCGGCAGCAGTGGGGCGGCAAGCGGCGCGGGACGCGGCAGAGCTACGCGGGGCGGCGACGGAGCAGCAGCGGCGATGTGGCAGCGGCGAGAAGCGGCGATGGCGGCGCGAGGGGAGAGAGGCGGCGGGGCAGGTGCAGGGAGAGAGAGAGGGGGGTCCGGCTCCCTTTTAAAGGGCCCTCGGCGAGGCCTGCCTTGGGCAAGGGGGCGGCCGGAGGCGGGCGGCGTGCGGACTCCGGTGAGTCCGGTTCACGCACGGGGTCGGGGACGAAGGCGGTGGCGCGCTGGGCCTTGGCCTGGCTGGCTGGCTGGGCCAGCCCAGTCGGGAGAAGTTTTTTTTTTAACAGAGAGAAAAGAAAGAAAAAGAAAATAAAGCAAAATTTTATATAGGCATATAATATATCAAAATTTTCAGAAAAAGATTTTCTACAACATGAACATTTTTCTAGCATTAAATAAAATACACACAAAATCAGATAATTCAAAAAGTGCTACTGGTCTATTAAAATCCAACAAAAATCATTTTAAAAATACCAAAATGATTTCAAATTAATTTTTCTCCAATTTTCTAATGTAGGGAATCATGTTACCCTAATTTCCATATATTTTATTTTTGGAGAAAAATAATTTGAATAAAACTCAATTTTCTAATGTAGGGAATCATGTTACTAATGGCGCATTTAGAGTTGGTGCGCCATTAGTAAGTGGGCAGCAACAAGATATTTTGGACAGCCTCTCCTACCCACACTCACTTTCTCCCCACTTCATTCTCTCCACCTCCTCCTTGTCTCGGGTGCCTCCTCTTTTTCACCTCATTTCCACCATAGATTCGTTCAATTTAAGTGGTTAAATTACCTTGTTTTGATAGGTAAGTAAGGGGGAAGCTATATTTATGTTGTTCTCCCTACAACAATGTGCACATGCACTTTTTATGGCCTAGCTAGATCTATGTATGTTCGTGGTGTTGCATATGTTTGTGGTGTTGCATATGTGTTTGTGTTTGGAGGTGTGCCGGTATTTGAAATGCGATAGTTGCCAATATTTTGCCGGAATGTTGATTCATTTCCGTTTCGGCGAGAATTTTGGCATTAAGCATTCTTTTTGGTCCTATTTTTAGGGAAAGTCATGCCAAATTTTTTCTTGGTTCTAAAATATTGTTTTGCTCTACCCCGCAGGCGACCATGGTCTGCATGATGACCGAAGGCATCGTGAATAGGTTTTTGAGGTCCGCGAAGGCCGAGATGCTTCAAAAGAACGAGACGGAGATAAGATGTCCGTGTCGAAGATGCAAGCTGAAGAGCCTTATTGCGGACCCGGAATCCGGGCAGGTGCGGGACCACCTGCTCTTGCGTGGTTTCATGGATGGCTATCGGTGGCAAGGTGATGAAGATGACTACGAAGTCGTCCATGGGGGCCGGGCAAGAAATGAGGAAGGGCAGCAAGACAACCACCGCGGCTCGGCCGGGCGAGAAGACGAAGAATCCCCAGGAGATGATCATGACGGTGATGCTGTACACAGTCATCATGTAGAAGATGCAGGACATGATGATGAGGAAGATGCCGGAGCAGACGACGGGCATGATCATGAATATGATGATGCCGGCGGAGCAGACGACGCTGGACCATCGATGGGCTGGGTGCAGGACCCTCATATTCAAGAGCTGCTTCTCAAGCAGACGGATAACGCAAGAGCTGCCGCCCGAGAGAATGCCAAGATGGATCAACTTGAGTTAGACGCGGTTACTCCATTGTATGAAGGATGCAGGCCCGAGGATACCCGCCTGAAAGTAACGCTCATAGCTCTGGAGATGAAGGTAAAACACAAAACGACCGACGCATGCTTCGACGAGAACATGTCATTCTGGCACGAACGTCTTCCCAAGGGGAACAAGTGCCCGACCAGTTTGGAGGAGGCGAAGAAAATCGTGTGTCCTCTGGATTTACCGCACGTGAAATACCATGTGTGCATGAACAATTGCATCATTTATCGGGACGAGCACGCGGAGTCTACCATATGTCCGGTGTGCGGCGTCACTCGATACAAGAAGAGGAAGAAAGCTCCTCAAAAAGTGGTGTGGTACTTTCCGATCACTCCTCGTCTGCAGCAGTATTTCGCGGACCCTAAGGTAGCAAAGCTCCTGCGTTGGCACGCGGATAGGGAGGAGAAGAAGCGAGAAGATGACGCAAATGATCCGGAGATAGATAAAAAGACAAGATGCCGAGTCACCCTAAGGATGCGAGCCAGTGGCAAGCGTTGAACTTCGAAGACCTAGAATTTGGGAACGATCCAAGGAACATCGTGCTGGGCGCGAGCACCGATGGAGTCAATCCGTTTGGCAGCCAGAGAAGCACACATAGCACCTGGCCTGTGTTTGTGTGGATGTACAACCTTCCCCCCTGGTTGTGCATGAAGAGGAAGTACATTCACATGAGTATGCTAATTGAAGGACCGAAACAACCAGGGAACGACATCAATCTGTATCTGGGGCTGCTGAAAGAGGAGCTTGACACGCTGTGGAAAACGCCAGCCAATACGTGGGACGCCGCAGAGAAAGAATATTTCCCTATGAGAGTCGCGCTGCTCATGACGGTGCACGACTATCTCGGTTACGGATATGTCGCGGGGCAGGTGGTCCAAGGATTTTCTGGATGCATCACGTGCATGGATGACACAACGTATCGCCAGCTAGATAGAGATCCCGGGTCTTCGAAAACCGTGTTCATGGGACATCGAAGGTGGCTTCGCGACGATGACCCGTGGAGAAAACGCAAGGATCTATTCGATGGTGAAACCGAACCCCGAGGACGCCCGCATACGAGGAGCAGCGAGGAAATAGACGAGCTATTGAAAAATTGGAAAGACTGCCCACTACCGGGAAAGAAGAAAAAGGCGCCAGAGCCAGGAAAGAAGCGAAAGGCGCCAGAGCCGCTGCTGAAGGTATGGAAAACGAGGTCTGTTTTCTGGGACTTGCCGTACTGGAAGATCCACCATGTGCCTCACAGCCTTGATGTCATGCATATCACGAAGAACGTGTGCGAGAGTCTACTTGGTACCCTGCTTAACATGCCAGAGAGGACCAAAGATGGGCCGAAAGCAAGGGCAGACTTGAAATCAATGGGCATCAGGCAGGAGCTTCATGCTATATATGATGATGATGATGATGATGATGATGATGAGGCGAAGCAGGACACGGAAAGTCGTCGCAAAGGCAAAAAGGCCAAGAAGACCGGAAATGACTACCCTCCCGCGTGCTTCACTCTAAGTCAGGAGGAGATCGAGCAGTTTTTCACCTGCCTCGTAGGAGTAAAACTTCCTTACGGTTACGCGGGGAAGATAAGCAGATACCTAGACCCAGCGAAGCAGAAGTTCAGCGGGATGAAGTCTCATGACTGTCACGTGCTGATGACGCAGATACTTCCAGTTGCAATCCGTGGGATCATGGACGCGCACGTCCGTGAAATCCTATTTGGCCTATGCAACTTTTTTGACGTCATCTCTCGGAAGTCTGTTGGCGTGAGGCAACTCAGAAGGCTACAGGAAGAGATCATGGTGATACTATGCGAGCTTGAGATGTACTTCCCGCCCACATTCTTCGACGTTATGGTGCATCTGCTGGTCCATATCGTGGACGATATCATCCAACTCGGGCCGACGTTCCTGCACAGCATGATGCCGTTTGAAAGGATTAATGGTGTCATCAAAGGATACGTTCGCAACATGTCACGTCCAGAGGGAAGCATAGCCAGGGGCTTTCTGACCGAAGAGTGCATCTCCTACTGCACAAATTATCTAGGCATCGAGAACCCCGTTGGTCTGCCCGTCAACAGGCACCTCGGCAGGCTCGCTGGATGGGGTCACCGTGAGGGTCGTCGCGAAATGCATGTCGACTTCGAGGGTCGATTCGCCGACTTTGAAAGAGCAAACCTAGTCGCGCTACAACACATAGACGTGGTCGATCCTTGGGTGGTAGAGCACAAAACCTTTATTAAGAAGACGTACAATGACCGAGGCCAACAGAGGACGGACGGAGATATACTCAAAGAGCACAACTCATGTTTCACGCGTTGGTTCAAGCAGAAGCTTCTGTCGTACCCTTTACATGAGGATTCTTCCACGGAAGAACAACTCATATTCGCCTTGTCACAGGGCGCCGAGCACAACCTGATGACCTATGAGGCGTACGATATCAACGGCTACACATTCTACATCGAGGCCAAGGACATGAAGAGCGATGGTTATCAGAACTCCGGGGTAACGATGGAATCCTACACCGGTAACGACAAGGACAGATACTACGGAAGGATCGAGGAGATCTGGGAGCTGAGCTACGTTGGAGAGAAGGTCCCGATGTTTCGTGTCAGATGGGCCAAGAGCATCCTAAAAGAAGACCGGTATTTCACCACCATGGTTATACCCGAAGCCAAACCCAAGACCGCGGGCGCAAACGTCACCGCGAAAAATGAGCCATGGGTACTGGCCTCCCAACTGGACCAATGCTTCTTCATTACCGACCCGTCAAAGCCCAGTCGTGTTGTCGTGAGGAGAGGCAAAAGGAAGATCATCGGAATGGATGGAGTAGCCAATGAGCAAGACTTCGAAAAGTACGGCGACCCGAGGATCGAACATGACGACGATGATGAAGTAGCAGCATACACCACAAGAAGAAGCAGGACCACCCTACCTAAAGGACGTCCGTTCCATAGAAGAACTCCATTTGCGAAAAAGAAGGGCAAGAAGATTGTGAACAAATAGCTAGCTAAGATCGATTGTATTTAAATCCTAGCCTTCATTTCTCGATTGTATTTCATGGGCACTTTTTGAACTATCATGAATATTTTTAAATTTCATGGACACTCGATCTCGATCCCCCTCCATCTTGATCGCTATCCCACCTCGCCAAATCCGGTCCCCCTCGCCGCCGAGCACCCCCCGGTCCACCGGCTGCAGCCGACCCCCCGCACCCTCGATTCCCCTACTCAACCGCCGCTGCCGACCCCCCGCACCCCTCCCCTACTCAACCGCCGCCGCCGACCCCCCGCACCCCGCGCACCCTCCCCCGCTCCACCGGCATTACTGTTTGATGATATTTTTAAAAAAATTATTACTGTCTTATAAAAAAATATTACTGTTACTGTCTTATAAAAAAATATTACTGTTACTGTCTTATAAAAAAATATTACTGTTATGATTTAAACAAGTTTAGAAAATTATTACTGTCTTATAAAAAAATACTAATGGCGCACCACGGTGAGGTGCGCCATTAGTATGGATGTACTTATGGCGCACCGAGGGGTGGTGCGCCATTAGTATTGTGCCATTGCTATAAGAAAAAAAAACTACTAATGGCGCACCACGGTGAGGTGCGCCATTAGTATGGATGTACTTATGGCGCACCGAGGGGTGGTGCGCCATTAGTATTGTGCCATTGCTATAAGAAAAAAAAACTACTAATGGCGCACCACGGTGAGGTGCGCCATTAGTATGGATGTACTTATGGCGCACCGAGGGGTGGTGCGCCATTAGTATTGTGCCATTGCTATAAGAAAAAAAAACTACTAATGGCGCACCACGGTGAGGTGCGCCATTAGTATGGATGTACTTATGGCGCACCGAGGGGTGGTGCGCCATTAGTATTGTGCCGCCCCCATCCATATTTCCTCCCCGGCCCAAATTAACCTATCCCCTCTCTCTCCCTCGCCCTCGCCCTCAATCCCCTTCCCCTCTCCTCTCCCGACGCCGCTGCCCCGCCGCCTCGACGCTACCCCGCCGCCCCGACGCCGCTGCCATGCCGCCTCGATGCTGCCCCGCCGCCTCGACGCGACCCCGCCGCCCGGACGCCGCCCCGTCCACACCACCGTCGCCGGAGCACCAACACCACCTGGACCTCGTCCCCGACATCCTCCCCGCGCCCCACTGCCCTATCCCTACGGCCCCCGTGAGCTCCCCCTCCTCCTCTCCCCCTCTTGACTAGTTTGGATCTTTTCTACGGTGGAATAGACTGCCATATTTTCACGAAGAAATGTGAAATTCTGTGTGTATGGTTATTGTCTAGCTGTTCTTTGGCCTGTTCGCCAGTCTTTCTTGTGCCATTTCTTGGCGATGCGTTCTTGGCGCGTAGGTTCGGATCGTAGTGGTGCCCAGTGCGTAGGGGGGCTGTAGCATTGGCCTCCTTTCCAATTGGTGTAGTTATTGAATTTCGTACTCGCATCTGCTCTTGTTGGTGGCAACAGGAGCCCGAGGTTTTGTTGCTAATTTGCTTTCTTTGCGCAAGAAGCGCAGGGTTCCCTGTCATCGGGTTCTCCAAGTCGCGCGTCTGGCTGTCGTTCTTGGTCAAAAGTCTTTCTTTGTGCATTCTTGGGTCTTGGCTCTAGGAAAAGCTTTTTGCTTCTCCAAGTTCTTGCTGTTCGTAGAGAGATGGGTGGGATCTTCGAATTTGACCAATATTTTGCTCTGATAGTTGTTGTTATAATAGGCTGAATTGGAGGTTCTGTTTTCCCCTGCACCATGAAGCCTCATGATCCTCCACCCTCCTCCCCCTGTTTAATTGTTGATAAGTAAAAGATGATCTGAGGGTGTACTAGTATAACGCATACTGCATATAGACTGCATGCAAATGTACCTGCCATTTCCTTTGAAATTTGCTTGCCATTTGATCAACATTTCAGTGCAATAAATTGCAATATTTCCATCTAAGTATCCTTGCTCGGCTTCTGGTGTTTTTATTGCTATAGGATTACTAAATGGGATCTTCTAGGATGTTATCTGTTGTTCAAAAAACTGAAAATGTAGCAGTTGTGACTGAATATCCAATCTAGTGGATAGTAGTGGAATGCTAGTTTAGCTGGTTTGTTGCTGTGTAGGATCTTTATTGTTGGTGCCTCAAAATTGAATATGGTTTTTTCATAACATAACTTGAGGAGCAGTTTATTTAGTAAAATGTGATTTTAGGTATCTCTTTTACTATGTACTTGACACTCTTCTTGTTTATGCATTCACTGTATGTTGCACTTTCTTCTTCCTAAGAGTTCATTGATGTAGATGCTTTCCTGATTTTTATTGGGAGTAAAAACAAGAATCTTTTCTCCCTGGATAGTAACAGGGCAAAGGTGAAAGTTGCATGTTGTTTTCTCTGTAATTTAAGAATGTGATTTAGTAAATTACAGTGTAATCTCTCCTGGTAAATATAGACAATAGTAAATTACAGTTGAATGTAATATACCCTAGAATTACAGTGTAATTTAGCCCATATTTTCAGTGTAATCTCCATGATTAAATTTTTTGTATAGGCCCATTCTTGTTATATATTCTTTGTATCGTTGCAGTGCAGTTCTTGTTATATATTTCTGGTTGTTAGACTGTTCAGCTATGCAGAGTGAAATACAAGTTCAGCATGTCGATAATGATTTTGGCAGCAGTGTGAGGCAGCAGTGTGCGGCACAATTCCTTCATTGGATAATGATTTTGCAGGTACCCCGAGAGGCCCTTGAGTTTGCCGGAATGTCAATTAACTTCCGTTCCGGCAAATTCGGGTACTCCATATGTCCTATTTTCAGCAAAGGTCATGCTGAAATTTTCCGTGAATTTTAGCATGACTTTGCTAAAAATAGGACATATGGGGTACTTGTGACTAATGCATGGGCCGGGGTATCTTAGTAGTTAATTAAGTAGGATCAAGTGCCCCGGCGTACTTGTGACTAATGCATGGCTTTTAGGGTGCCTCGGTGTCGATAAGAACCGAAATGATGAAAGCTTAGGCTTTTAGGGTGCCTCGGCGTCGAAAAACCCTCAATGATAAAAGCTTAGCTTTTAGGATGCCTCGGTGTCGACAAACCCTAAATGATGAGACCATGATCTTGTTCCTTGACAATAACCAACTTTTTGACCAAACTTTGTTCCTATTTAGAGAGAAACATGGCCAACAACGATGAGGCCGGGGGTTCGGGCGTCAAGGCATTCTGGGAGCTGTCCCGGGAGATGGAGGAACAACCTCACTTGTATGAGGACGCCGCCTTCCCCACCGATCCTGAGACCACTGATGGTACCGCCGAGGATGACCCCACTGATGCCACCACTGATGGTGCCTCCGAGGATGCCACCACTGATGATGGCGGCGCACGCACAGATGGCAGCCAACCGAAGAGGCAACGGAAGGACCGGCGCCCGACCGTGCTCCGCACCCTCAAGGAGGAAGTTACTGAAGTGGACTCCGACGGGAATCCATCGGCGCCCGAACGAATAGTCAAGGGGTACTCGCTTCAGCTCGGGTGCATTCTCTGGAGCACCGTCTCGATCAACACCGAGAACCTGAGGCATCCTGACCGAGGGAATTTGCGCAACCTCCTCTTCACGAAGCTGCACGAACGATACAAGTTCCCCGCTGAATTTGAAAACATAAGCCTCAAAGGGAATAAAGTGAACAATGCTGCCCTCACGAAGATGAGCAAGGCCCTGTCTACTTGGAAAAGCAATGTGAAGAGAATGATCGAGAAAGGTGAGAGTTATGAGAAGATCAAGGAGAAAAATCCTTCGATCACCAAAGATGACTACAACGACTTCAAGATCAATTGCTCGAGCACCGCAAACTCCGAATCAAGTAAGTGGGGGAAAGAAATGCGGGAGCTGAACTTAGGGGAACACACACTCGGTCCCGGCGGTTACAGAGTGGCGGAGCCTATATGGGACAAGGAGGAGGCGGACCGTGCCGAGCAAGGCTCTACCGCCCCTCTTCGATAAATACGGTGACATAGCAGACCAGAACTCATAATCGATGCCACGTCACCTCGATTACTGTTCCTAGACTCGTGTTAGTTCGAAACTGATTCAAATTAAATTTCAAAATCAACCAAAGAATAAAAGTTTTCAAATATTAAAACAAAAATGTTCGGGGGTTGTCAAATATTACAAGGTTAATTATGGTGGGGTGCACACATTTTTATAAAGTGTCTGAATATTTGAAAATGAAATAAAACAGAAGAGAAAATAAATTAAGAAAAGAAAAATAAAACAAAGGAGAAGGAAACCCCCCCCCCCTGGCCAAACTGGGCCAAGCCCACCTGGCCCAGCCGGCCAGCCCCTGGCCCGGCCCACCCCCTCACTCCCATAACCCCCCCGGTCGGCGGAAACCCTAGCCGACACCCCATTCCCCCCGATCCCCTTCTCCTCCCTCCCCCGCCGATCTGGATCGGGATCCGCCCGATCCCGTCGCCCCCGACGCCGGCGCCCCACCCCACCGGCGCTCGTCCTCCTCCCCTCCTCCCCGACCGGCCGCGCAGGACGCCCGAACCCCCCCCCCCTCGTCGCCTCGGGACCGTCCCCGACTCCCACCTCGCCGGATCCGCATCGCCGGACGGCCGCCGCCTCGACCTCCTCCCCGCCGGACGCCCCCGACCGCCCCCGAGCCCGCTTCCGAGACCCCACGCGTCCCCCCCGTGAGCTCTTCCCTCCCCTGCTTCGCTCTGTAGCCGTAGGGGTCGACCCCCGCGCTCGGTCGCCATGGCCGGAGCTCGCTCCGGCGCCGCGCTCGTCGCGCTCCGGCTCGCGCCGGCTCACCGCGCCCCACGTACCCCCCTCCCCTCGCGCCTCCTCCGCTCGGTCGAGGCCCCCCTCCTCTTCCCCCTCGTTCCCCTCCGTACCCGAGCGCCCCCGTCGCGGATCTCGTCGCCGGCGCCCTTCCAGTGACCAAATGGTCACGGGGCCGAGCCCCTTGTGCTCAGCGCGTCGCGCAGCCCCCCTGGCCTTCCCGTTAGCCCCGTAGCGCGATCCCGACGCGGTCCCGAATCCCACCGCCGCCTCCGCCGCTCGCCGGCGTCGTTTCCGGCCAAGTCCGGCCGTGCCTCTGCCACCGTTGGACGCGGCATCCTCTCCACGTTCGAACGCACCCGCCCGCGGCCATTTTTGCCGCCGGACGGCGAATCCCGGCGAGGTCCGGCGCCCCTCCGCCGCGGGAACGCTCCCCGGAGCTCCCCAACGCCGGCCGCCGACGTGGCCGACCTGGGGCCACCCCTGGGTCACTGACCCGTGGGCCCTAGGGGCCCGGCCGGCCTGTTGACCCGGTCAGCCTTGCTGACTGGACC
Organism: Triticum urartu; assembly: GCF_003073215.2. NCBI lineage: Eukaryota > Viridiplantae > Streptophyta > Magnoliopsida > Poales > Poaceae > Triticum > Triticum urartu. The sequence continues at coordinate 323,569,996 of NC_053023.1, read as the reverse complement.
GGCCATGCCACTGACCGCAGGCCCCCCCCAGAACGTTAAAAATAAAAATAAATGATAATTAAAATATTAATTAATTAATTAAGTAAATACTTAATTTAATTAATCCTGATTAATTAACCTAATGGCTAATTAACCTAATTAACTATTGTTAATTAACTAACAGAGTATGACGAACGGGACCCACCTGTCAGGTTGACCAAGTCAACCCTGTTGACTGCTGACGTCAGCATGACATCATGCTGACGTCATAAATTCATTTTTAATTAAATAATTAATTAATTAAATTCCAGAAATTAATAAAATCTTTAGAAAATCATATCTTTTAATCCGTAACTCGGATTAAAATATTTCAACATGAAAGTTGCTCAGAACGACGAGACGAATTCGGATACGCAGCCCATTCGTTCGCCACGCATCCCTAACCTATCAAACTCGCAACTTTCCCCCTCCGGTTCACCGGTCCGAAAACGCGAAACACCGGGGATACTTTCCCGGATGTTATCCCCCTTCACCGGTATCACCTACTACCGCGTTAGGGCACCTCTAACGCCGTAACTTGTCTTGTCATGCATCACTATGCATATGCTTGCATTATATTTATTGTTTCTTCCCCCTCTTCTCTCTCTAGACACCGCGAGACCGACGCCGCTGCTACCCCGTACGAACTACCGGAGTTGACGACCCCTCTCTTTCCAGAGCAACCAGGCAAGCCCCCCTTTGATCCACCAGATATCGCCTACTCTTCTCTATACTGCTTGCATTAGAGTAGTGTAGCATGTTTACTGTTTTCCTTATATCCTAATACTGATGCATAGCCTGTCCTTGCTACCTACTGTTGATACCTTTACCTGGTATCCTACTGCTTATTATAGGATGCTAGTTTATCATCAGTGGCCCTACATCCTTGTCCGTCTGCCATGCTATACTATCGGGCCGTGATCACTCGGGAGTTGATCACGGGTATATACTATATACTTTATACATGATACATGTGGTGACTAAAGACGGGTCGGCTTGAGGAGCACCCGCGAGTGGATCTTTGAGGCGGAGCGACAGGGCAGGTTCCGACCACCTAGGAGAGAGGTGGGCCTGGCCCTGGTCGGCGTTCGCGGATACTTAACACGCTTAACGAGATCTGGGTATTTGATCTGAGTCTGGCCATTTGGTCTATACGCACTAACCATCTACGCGGGAGTAGTTATGGGTATCCCGGCGTCGTGGTATCAGCCGAAGCCTTCGTGACGTCAGCGACTGAGCGGCGCGCGCCGGATTGGACTGGAACGCCACTAGGCTAGGTCTGCTTCCGGCCGCCGCAACGTGCAGGTGTGCTAAGGGCGATGGGCCCAGACCCCTGTGCGCTAGGTTTAGACCGGCGTGCTGACCTCTCTATTGTGCCTAGGTGGGGCTGCGACGTGTTGATCTTCTGAGGCCGGGCATGACCGGAAAGTGTGTCCGACCAAAGGGGATCGAGCGTGTTGGGTATGTGGTGCACCCCTGCAGGGAAGTTAATCTATTCGAATAGCCGTGATCTTCGGTAACAGGACGACTTGGAGTTGTACCTTGACCTTATGACAACTAGAACCGGATACTTAATAAAACACACCCTTCCAAGTGCCAGATACAACCGGTGGTCGCTCTCTCTCAGGGATACGAGGAGGGGATCGCCGGGTAGGATTATTGCTATGCGATGATACTTGGAGGACGTAACAGGTCTTCAGTCTACTCTCTTCTACATGCTGCAAGACGGAGGCTGCCGGAAGCGTAGTCTTCGAAAGGACTAGCTATCCCCCTCTTATTCCGGCTTTCTGCAGTTCAGTCCACATATGATAGCCTTATTCCATTTGATACCAATGCATACATATGTAGTGTAGCTCCTTGCTTGCGAGTACTTTGGATGAGTACTCACGGTTGCTTTCTCCCTCCTTTCCCCTTTTTCCTTCTTCCTGGTTGTCGCAACCAGATGTTGGAGCCCAGGATCCAGATGCCACCGTCGATGACGACTCCTACTACACCGGAGGTGCCTACTACTACGTGATGCCCGCTGACGACGACCAGGAGTAGTTAGGAGGATCCCAGGCAGGAGGCCTGCGCCTCTTTCGATCTGTATCCCAGTTTGTGCTAGCCATCTTATGGCAACTTGTTTAACTTATGTCTGTACTCAGATATTGTTGCTTCCGCTGACTCGTCTATGATCGAGCTCTTGTATTCGAGCCCTCGAGGCCCCTGGCTTGTAATATGATGCTTGTATGACTTATTTTAATTGTAGAGTTGTGTTGTGATATCTTCCCGTGAGTCCCTGATCTTGATCGTACACGTTTGCGTGTATGATTAGTGTATGATTGAATCGGGGGCGTCACAAGTTGGTATCAGAGCCGACTGCCTGTAGGAACCCCCCTTCCACACTCCTTGGCCGAAGTCGAGTCTAGACATTGCAAAAACTTTTACTAACTTGGCTGTGTGCCTTACGGGCCCACGTCGCCATCGGGTGGTGCTAGGATCTTTTACTCCTCGACCTTTACTCTGGGACTCTGAACTCTCTCCTACTCGGGTTAAATGAATTTACTAACTCTGACACTAGGATCCCGTTACGACATTCACCCCAAAGTTGGATAAGCCCTAGTTATTCTTTAGAGTAGTACTTGAACATTATCCACATTGTCATTTGACTCTTGTGAAAACATCTTTGTTTTCAGATGGAACCCACGAGGCAGGTCGTGCGTCACACGACGGCCATTGGTGCCTCAGGATCACCTGCTGTGTTGGTTGAGATGATGACCTATCTGGGTTATCGCTGGCACCCTGAGTACACCGTCTATGAGGAGTACCAGGACTTCAACCAGGAGCAGTACCGTGCCATCGTCCACCTCTACTCTCGAGAGTATGACTCCACTACCGTGCTGCACACTGCTCATGGTGTTGGAGTGACTATCGATATGGCGGTCCACGATGCTGCTTATGCTGCTCTGACACGTCTCCGTGGCAAGTATCAGGAGTTGGACACCTCCCCCTTCAGGCACATTGCTATCGCATCCGATGTTGGTGCGGAGGGATACTACACTGCTGCCTACTCCACTGTCACCCGAGAGCCCTTCTACCATCAGAACCTGGTTCTGCATGCTGATGGGCTGGATCGCGCTAACCGAGCTCTTCGCCACGAGTTGTACACCACTCGTCAGCACCTCTACCGTGCTCTGACACTGTTGCACCCCTACGTCCGATCTGGTGATCTATCGCGTTCTGCGGTCTACCCTGCCAGGACCGTGATGCCTCAGGGCGTCGGCTGGCCAGATGTGGGAGGCTACTCTCCTGCACTTGGTCCTCTTCTGCCACTTGAGCGTCAGGTTCCGCACCAGAGTATCCGCGGACCCCAGGCTACTCGCGTGGAGGTCTTCCCTTCGCGTCACTACCAGCTGTCGGGCTACACCTACCTCCGCAGTACTGCATGGGACTGACGTAGGCTTGCTTATTAGTATTAGCTGCATTCGCTGCGAGCCTGTGTGCCGCCTATGATGTCTTAGCCTATGTACCGAACTCCGTGTAACGAACCCTATGCATGATCTCTTTTGTAAGATATGCCGACTACTATGTGGTATCTATTGTGCTGCTTTCGTTGTGCATGTTTCATCATGAATGATTCTTGTTTTTACAATTCCTCAATGCTGAACTACCCCTGTTAAATATTAGCAGGATGGTTAGACCAGGTGGTCGTGGTCGTGGTGGCAACGCCCCACCACCGCCTGAGTACATGGCTGGTATGATCCAACAGCTTGAGATGAATCGCCAGTTCATGGAGAATATGATGGCTCAGTTTCCTCGCCCCAATATGAACCAGCAGCCAACCCCAGTAACTCTGCAGGATTTCATGCGCCTGAACCCAACAGTGTACCGCAGCTCAACTCAGCCTCTGGATGCTGATGACTGGCTCCGTGACATCACCTATGAGATGGAGTCTGCTGATGTAGCCCCTGCCAGCTATGTCACCTTTGCTTCCTTCTTCCTGAAGGGACCCGCAGCTCAATGGTGGGACAGCCACAGGCATACACTGCCAGCTGGAACAATCATCACCTGGCCAGACTTCCAAGCTGCCTTCCGTGCTCGCTTCATTCCTCAGGGAGTCATGGACCGGAAGAAGCGTGAGTTCCGCAACCTCACCCAAGGCAACAAAACTGTGGAAGCTTACCAGCGGGAGTTTCTTGACTTGTCCCGCTATGCTGAAGAAGACATTGCAACTGATGCACGCAGACAGGAGAAGTTCCGTGATGGCCTTCAAGCTGACATCAAGCTCGCACTTCTAGTGCATGACTTTACTGATTTTGCCACCTTGGTGAACAAAGCCATCAACGTCGAAACTGGTCTGCAGGAATACCAGAGCTCTCACAGGCGCAACCGTGACACGGGCTCATCTTCGGGCCCGTCCTCGCAGAAGCGCAAGATATGGATTCCCAATAGCTTGTACCAGCCGGATGCACCTACCCAAGGCAGACCTATGCTGCACCTCGTCTGCCTACTCCTCCGACTAGGCGGCCAAGACTCCCAGCTCCACCACCACAAGCTCCTGTTCCCACTCCCAATAATGGATTGTGCTTCAGGTGTGGACAACCAGGGCATCGTGCTAGGGAATGCAACCAGAACCTGAATCAACTGGCCCTTCCAGCAACTGGCCGTGGAAGCAACCAGCCCCGCAGCAACAATGCCAAGTCTTATGGTCGTGTTCATGCCAACCACGTTGATCTGAGCGAAGCTCAAGACCAGCCTGCTACTGTGATGGGTACCCTCCTCGTAAATTCAGTACCAGCATCCGTTTTATTTTATACAGGTGCATCGCATTCATTCATGTCAGAAGGTTTTGCATGCTTGCACGACATTAAATGTGAGAACATGGATGCTTCACTATTAGTACACACCCCTGCGGGCCAATGTCGAACCTCCATGATTTGCAACGACGTCCCTGTAGAAATCGAAGGACTGGAATTCCTTGTCTCTCCCATCGTACTGAAGTCCTGTAGCATTGATCTCATTCTGGGAATGAATTGGTTAAAAGCGCATACTGCTTCTATAGTTTGCGCCACTAAGGTCGTCCATCTGCTACACCCTTCTGATGAAATAATAGCTTACCAAGCTCATCTAGTTCAGAACGCCGAGGCACGACTTTATGCCTTGAATGCGTTGAACGCTGCACCACTCAAGGGCATTGAAAACATTCCCGTCGTTCGTGAATTCCAAGACGTCTTCCTAGAAGAACTTCCAGGGATTCCCCCTGCTAGAGCTGTCGAGTTCATCATCGACTTGAAACCTGGCACTACCCCTATAGCTAAACGACCCTACAAGATGCCGCCGCATGAACTCATTGAGCTTAAGGAGGAAATCGACAAATCTCTTACCAAAGGTTTCATTCGCCCAAGTTGCTCTCCTTGGGGAGCACCTTCTCTCTTTGTTAAGAAGAAGGATGGGACAAACCGATTAGTCCAAGACTACCGTCCTATAAACCAAGCTACCATTCAGAATAAATATCCTCTTCCTCGAATCAATGACCTTTATGATCAACTGGCTGGCTCATCAGTGTTCTCCAAACTCGACTTGAGGTTGGGTTACCACCAGATCCGTGTTCGTGAAGAGGACATCCCAAAAACCGCCTTCGTGACTCGGTATGGATCATATGAGTACACAGTCATGTCATTCGGCTTAACGAATGCTCCCGCCACCTTCTCTCGTCTGATGAATTATATATTCATGGATTACCTCGACAAGTTCGTCGTGGTTTATCTGGACGATATCCTTGTATTTTCCAAGAACGAGTAAGAACATGCTGGACATCTGCGTCTTGTGCTAGAGAAGCTTCGAGAACATCAACTGTATGCTAAGTATTCCAAGTGTGAATTCTGGCTCCCCGAAGTAACCTATCTTGGGCATGTCATCTCCAAGGATGGTATTGCCGTCAACCCTGAACGAGTTCAGGCTATACTCGATTGGACTCCTCCGAAGAATGTGAAGCAAGTCCGAAGTTTTCTCGGTCTCGCCAGCTATTGCCGTCGATTCGTCGAGAACTTCTCCAAGATTGCCAGGCCTCTGACTAATTTGTTGCATAAGGATGTCAAGTTTGACTGGACAGACAAGTGTCAGGAAAGTTTCCAGGTGCTCAAAGACAAGTTGACTTCTGCCCCCGTACTTGCTCCACCTGATACTAAGAAGGACTTCGTCATTTACTGCGACGCTTCCCGTCAAGGATTAGGCTGTGTCCTAATGCAAGAGCGCAGAGTGATTGCTTATGCCTCTCGTCAATTGCGCCCTCACGAAGAAAACTACCCAGTTCACAACCTCGAGCTTGCTGCTGTCATTCATGCACTGAAGCAGTGGCGACATTACCTTCTCGGTAATCGTTGTGAGATCTTCACCGACCATCAAAGTCTGAAGTATCTGTTTACTCAGCCAGATTTGAACCTACGCCAGCAAAGATGGATGGAGACTGTTGCAGACTTTGATGTGGGTATATCCTATACCCCCGGCAAGGCTAATGTAATGGCTGATGCCTTGAGCCGCAAGTCTTACTGCAACCACCTCCAGGTCCACAAAGTTCAGCCCTCGCTTGCCGAAGAGTTTAGAAGGCTGAACCTCCATATTGTTCCCTCGGGATCACTCGCTCCCCCTCCCGAAGGTTTCCCCAAACAGAACCTCCATGTTGTTTCCAAGGGTTCTCTCAATACCCTGGTTGCGAAACCAGATCTTGTGGACACCATCAAATGGATACAGAAGTGTGACGATGAAGTCCTCAAGATTAAGCGCGACCTAAAAAAGGGAAAGCCCTCATTCTTCACGATCGCCGACGATGGCGCCTTGTATTTCAAAGGCCGCTTAGTGGTACCATGTTCGAAGAAAAACCTGGATAAGACTAAAAGGGTTATGCAAGAAGCTCATGATATGCCTCTGTCCATCCATCCTGGTAGTACAAAGATGTACCAGGATATTCGTCAAAGATTCTGGTGGTCTAATATGAAGCAGGACATTGCTCGTTATGTTGCTGAGTGTGACATTTGTCGCCGAATCAAAGCAGAGCATCAAAGGCCTGCTGGAACTCTGCAACCTATCTCTATTCCTGAATGGAAATGGGACCATGTTGAAATGGACTTCGTCACTGGATTTCCCAAATCTCAGAAAGGTAATGATGCTATTCTTGTCGTCATTGACCGGCTTTCCAAAGTTGCCCATTTTCTGGCGGTCAAAGAGACAATCACTGCTAGTCAGCTTGCTACTCTCTACATGTCCAGAATTGTTTCACTTCACGGTATTCCACTGGTTATCAGTTCGGACCGTGGCAGCTTATTCACCTCAAGATTCTGGGCAAGTTTCCAAGAAGCTATGGGGACTCATCTGTCGTTCAATACTGCGTTCCATCCTCAGTCACAAGGGCAAGTTGAACGTGTCAACCAAGTTCTCGAAGACATGCTTCGAGCTTGTGTAATCTCATTCGGCAAGAAATGGGAGGAATCTCTTCCATATGCCGAGTTCTCTTATAATAATAGCTATCAAGCTAGTCTGAAGATGTCCCCCTTCGAAGTGCTTTATGGACGAAAGTGTCGAACCCCTCTGAACTGGTCAAAAACTGGGGAACGCCCACTCTTCGGTCCGGATATTATCCAACAGGCCGAAGAACAAGTTCGCATTATTCGCGAGAATCTCAAGACTGCTCAGTCACGTCAGAAAAGTCAGTATGATCGTCATCACCAAGACATGGTCTATCAACCTGGCGAAAGGGCTTATCTTCGAGTTACACCAATGAAGGGTGCTCACCGCTTCGGGATCAAGGGCAAGCTAGCTCCTCGCTATATTGGCCCATTCACTATTCTGGAAAGGCGTGGAAAAGTGGCATATCAACTGGAGCTTCCGTCGAACCTTTCTCAGGTTCACGATGTGTTCCACGTGTCACAACTTCGACGCTGCTTCAAGGACCCAATCCGAGCAGTGGATCATGAAGTGCTCGAATTGCAGCAGGACCTCTCCTATAAAGAGCATCCGGTCCGCATTCTCGACCAAGCTGAACGCCGCACACGTCAGAAGGCGATCAAGTTCCTCAAAGTCCAGTGGTCGAATCACTCTAAAGACGAAGCCACCTGGGAACGCGAGGATCGTCTGCGTGATGAATACCCCGCACTCTTTCCTTCTACCACCTAAATCTCGGGACGAGATTTCTTGTAGTCGAGGAGAATTGTGACGCCCGGGTAATTAAGCTACAGTAATCCTCACTAATGATGCCACGTCACCTCTGTCACTGTAGTTAATCTCGGGTTAAATCAAAACGGTTTCGAAATTCAATTCAAAATTATGATGGTAATAAAAGTTTTCAAAAAAAAATCAAACTAAAATGTTCGGGGGTTGTCAAATATTACAAGGTTAATTATGGTGGGGTGCACACATTTTTATAAAGTGTCTGAATATTTTAAAATGAAATAAAACAGAAGAGAAAATAAATTAAGAAAAGAAAAATAAAACAAAGGAGAGGGAAAAAAAACCCCCCTGGCCAAACTGGGCCAAGCCCACCTGGCCCAGCCGGCCAGCCCCTGGCCCGGCCCACCCCCTCACTCCCATAACCCCCCCGGTCGGCGGAAACCCTAGCCGACACCCCATTCCCCCCCGATCCCCTTCTCCTCCCTCCCCCGCCGATCTGGATCAGGATCCGCCCGATCCCGTCGCCCCAGACGCCGGCGCCCCACCCCACCGGCGCTCGTCCTCCTCCCCTCCTCCCCGACCGGCCGCGCAGGACGCCCAAACCCCCCCTCGTCGCCTCGGGACCGTCCCCGACTCCCACCTCGCCGGATCCGCATCGCCGGACGGCCGCCGCCTCGACCTCCTCCCCCGTGAGCTCTTCCCTCCCCTGCTTCGCTCTGTAGCCGTAGGGGTCGACCCCCGCGCTCGGTCGCCATGGCCGGAGCTCGCTCCGGCGCCGCGCTCGTCGCGCTCCGGCTCGCGCCGGCTCACCGCGCCCCACGTACCCCCTCCCCTCGCGCCTCCTCCGCTCGGTCGAGGCCCCCCCTCCTCTTCCCCCTCGTTCCCCTCCGTACCCGAGCGCCCCCGTCGCGGATCTCGTCGCCGGCGCCCTTCCAGTGACCAAATGGTCACGGGGCCGAGCCCCTTGTGCTCAGCGCGTCGCGCAGCCCCCCTGGCCTTCCCGTTAGCCCCGTAGCGCGATCCCGACGCGGTCCCGAATCCCACCGCCGCCTCCGCCGCTCGCCGGCGTCGTTTCCGGCCAAGTCCGGCCGTGCCTCTGCCACCGTTGGACGCGGCATCCTCTCCACGTTCGAACGCACCCGCCCGCGGCCATTTTTGCCGCCGGACGGCGAATCCCGGCGAGGTCCGGCGCCCCTCCGCCGCGGGAACGCTCCCCGGAGCTCCCCAACGCCGGCCGCCGACGTGGCCGACCTGGGGCCACCCCTGGGTCACTGACCCGTGGGCCCTAGGGGCCCGGCCGGCCTGTTGACCCGGTCAGCCTTGCTGACTGGACCGGCCATGCCACAGACCGCAGGCCCCCCCCAGAACGTTAAAAATAAAAATAAATGATAATTAAAATATTAATTAAGTAATTAAGTAAATACTTAATTTAATTAATCCTGATTAATTAACCTAATGGCTAATTAACCTAATTAACTATTGTTAATTAACTAACAGAGTATGACGAACGGACCCACCTGTCAGGTTGACCAAGTCAACCCTGTTGACTGCTGACGTCAGCATGACATCATGCTGACGTCATAAATTCATTTTTTTCGAATTAAATAATTAATTAATTAAATTCCAGAAATTAATAAAATCTTTAGAAAATCATATCTTTTAATCCGTAACTCGGATTAAAATATTTTCAACATGAAAGTTGCTCAGAACGACGAGACGAATTCGGATACGCAGTCCGTTCGTCCGCCACGCATCCCTAACCTATCAAACTCGCAACTTTCCCCTCCGGTTCACCGGTCCGAAAACGCGAAACACGGGGATACTTTCCCGGATGTTATCCCCCTTCACCGGTATCACCTACTACCGCGTTAGGGCACCTCTAACGCCGTAACTTGTCATGTCATGCATCACTATGCATATGATTGCATTATATTTATTATTTCTTCCCCCTCTTCTCTCTCTAGACACCGAGACCGACACCGCTGCTACCCCGTACGACTACGGTGTTGACGACCCCTCTCTCTTGCCAGAGCAACCAGGCAAGCCCCCCCTTTGATCACCAGATATCGCCTACTCTTCTCTATACTGCTTGCATTAGAGTAGTGTAGCATGTTACTGCTTTCCGTTAATCCTATATGATGCATAGCCTGTCCTTGCTACTACTGTTGTTACCTTTACCTGCAATCCTAATGCTTAGTATAGGATGCTAGTTTATCATCAGTGGCCCTACATTCCTTGTCCGTCTGCCATGCTATACTATCGGGCCGTGATCACTCGGGAGGTGATCACGGGGTTATATACTTACTTTATACATTGATACATGTGGTGATAAAGACGGGTCGGCTCGTAGGAGCACCCGCGAGTGGATCTTTGAGCGGAGCGACAGGGCAGGTTCCGACCACCTAGGAGAGAGGTGGGCCTGGCCCTGGTCGGCGTTCGCGGATACTTAACACGCTTAACGAGATCTGGGTATTTGATCTGAGTCTGGCCATTTGGTCTATACGCACTAACCATCTACGCGGGAGTAGTTATGGGTATCCCGGCGTCGTGGTATCAGCCGAAGCCTTCTTGACGTCAGCGACGGAGCGGCGCGCGCTGGATTGGACTGGAACGCCACTAGGCTAGGTCTGCTTCCGGCCGCCCACGCAACGTGCAGGTGTGCTAAGGGCGATGGGCCCAGACCCCTGTGCGCTTAGGTTTAGACCGGCGTGCTGAACCTCTCTGTTGTGCCTAGGTGGGGCTGCGACGTGTTGATCTTCCGAGGCCGGGCATGACCCAGGAAGTGTGTCCGGCCAAATGGGATCGAGCGTGTTGGGGAATGTGGTGCACCCCTGCAGGGAAGTTAATCTATTCGAATAGCCGTGATCTTCGGTAACAGGACGATTTGGAGTTGTACCTTGACCTTATGACAACTAGAACCGGATACTTAATAAAACACACCCTTCCAAGTGCCAGATACAACCGGTGGTCGCTCTCTCTCAGGGCATTGAGGAGGGGATCGCCGGGTAGGATTATTGCTATGCGATGCTACTTGGAGGATTTCAGTCTACTCTTTTCTACATGTGCAAGACGGAGGCTGCCAGAAGCGTAGTCTTCGAAAGGACTAGCTATCCCCCTCTTATTCCGGCATTCTGCAGTTCAGTCCACCTATGATAGCCTTATTCCAGTTGATACCAATGCATACATATGTAGTGTAGCTCCTTGCTTGCGAGTACTTTGGATGAGTACTCACGGTTGCTTTCTCCCTCCTTTCCCCCTTTTCCTTCTTCCTGGTTGTCGCAACCAGATGTTGGAGCCCAGGATCCAGACGCCACCGTCGACGACGACTCCTACTACACCGGAGGTGCCTACTACTACGTGATGCCCGCTGACGACGACCAGGAGTAGTTAGGAGGATCCCAGGCAGGAGGCCTGCGCCTCTTTCGATCTGTATCCCAGTTTGTGCTAGCCATCTTATGGCAACTTGTTTAACTTATGTCTGTACTCAGATATTGTTGCTTCCGCTGACTCGTCTATGATCGAGCTCTTGTATTCGAGCCCTCGAGGCCCCTGGCTTGTAATATGATGCTTGTATGACTTATTTTAATTGTAGAGTTGTGTTGTGATATCTTCCCGTGAGTCCCTGATCTTGATCGTACACGTTTGCGTGTATGATTAGTGTACGATTGAATCGGGGGCATCACAAGGCCTACCGCCCCTCTTTGATAAATACGGTGACAAGCAGACCAGGAACTTTGTCAGGGCCCGGTACAAGAAGGACCCAAAAACAAAGGAGCTTACCACGGATCCGAAGACCAGGGCGCTTGAGCTTGTTCTGGTAAGGAATACACCCCCGCGTAATTAGCTCCATATGGTTGCATTCTAATTAATGAAGCCAAATTTCTAAATGGTTCACATTCCTTCCGCAGGCGACTGAAAGCAGTAGCGCGGGGTCGACTAAGAGCAACCCTTGGGACACCACTCTAAATAGGGCGTTGAATGTAATGAAGAACAAGGATAAGCTCAGTAAGCCGACGTCAGCTGGTCGTGTGGCCGGCAAAGGCTTGTCGACAAAATGGTCGTCATACTATAACACTGGTGGGCGAAAGGAGAAAAAGACCAGCTCGGAAAGCCAGGCGCGTGAGGTTCAAGAACTCAGGGCACAAGTGGCGCGGATTCCGAAGATTGTCCAAGAGCAAGTGCAACAACAACTCGGAGCGACGATCACCGCCATTGTGCCTACCTTGATCCAGGGGATTAGTGCATGGATTGCGGGCGGCCAACAGGGGCCGCCCCCGATTCCTAGCTTCATGGCCAGCAACTCGCAGAACGCGATGGCGGGGCCATTGGTGTCTCCGGCGGAGGCGGCATTGGTGTCTCCGACGCCGGCACGGGAGCTTAATGCACCCGGGTGTACGCCGGCCGGCACCTCTGCAGCAAGCGGCCCCTCCGTCAACTGCACGCCCGCCGTTGGCGGTGCCTCGACATTAGCCGAGCTCGACGCCATCATCACGGTAACTAATTAATCCTCTCTCGGCCGAGAACTTCATCTCCTTGCCTTTGACTGGGCATCCCTGACGCCCTACATGTTTTCGCAGGGCGCCGCTGACGTTCCGTGCACTCTCCTGCACTTCGTGAACAACGAGTTGGTCGATGTCGCCAAGGGCAAAATCGTTCAACCGGGCAACCCCTTGTTCCATGGTACCCAGATGCCACCCAACTTGTTTAGGGTTCAACTGGTTCGGGTGCTGCTAGGCTGCGACGAGCTGTTACCTCCGATTCGACCCGTCGGGGCCGACGATGATGACGTGATGACCCTCAGCGCCTGCCTGAGCTGGCCCCTGCTTTGGCCGAAGAGCCAGATTCGTTTGGGGGCGGGGGACACCACCCCAAAGACAACACCGCCAGTCGTGCCGGCGCCAAGTCGGCCCCATGGCAAGACCGCCGCAACGGTGCCGGACATCCCTATGCCACTGGATCCAAACATGCATATGGCACAGGATCAGAACAACGACGACGACGATACATTTGCCAACGTCGATCAGTACTTTGCCGATCATGGGTACGGTGGCGACTTCATGGGGCCTCCTTCTCAAGAACCCAACCCAACAAAAGACGTGCGCGATCTAGCTGGTACCGCGGAGAAGCCAGGTTGCAACAGGCGTCGTCTGCAGTTCAGCTCTCAGGAGACGCCTCCAGCTGCCGACTTCACCGAGCCTCAGATAGGCGAGGTGCGAAATATGATCAGCCCCAACACACTCAAGAAGGCGGTCTGTGAGCAGAACTCGGTCCCATTACAGGAGAAGAAGAAGGCACGCAAAAGAAATACTAACAAGGGTGCGAGCCAGCCGGCACCGAGTACGATCCGTGCTCAGGACGGGCCACCTTCACCTGAGGATATCTCGAGGAGGGTGCATGTCGCGGGTAGGCCGATGCTACCGAGAAATATGATCGATGCTGCAACCGGTGCTATGCGGAGTCTGCATGACAGTGTTCTTTCTTTGGAGAAGCAGCGTCTCGGAGAGAAGGATGTGGCATACCCGGTTTTCGCGGCCAAGGTGCCAGAGGGCAAGGGCTTTGTGGATAACTCCATCCGGGGTACGATCGTACTGCGATTTGATGACATCCACGCTATGTTGAACCTTCATCCACTGCACTACACCTTCGTTCGGCTATTTTCGCTGAGTATGGAGATGCGGATCATTCGCGACAAGACCCCGGACATCGTGATAGTCGACCCCTTCTACATGCGTGCCAAGATCTTGGGCAGCGCTGGGGACCGGCAAGTCACGAGTTCTTACCTCGAAGGCGTCATTCTGGCAAAACAAGATAAGGATAACTTCCTCGTGCCTTACTTTCCCAAGTAAGTCCTCCCCTCAACCGCCCCGTAACATATGAATTCTTAAATTTCGATCGTTTTTCTTTTAACATTCCGTGTTTTCTGCAGTGACACACATTGCACGCTCATCCTCCTAAGCCCCAAATATTCCATGGCCACATATTTCGACCCGGACCGTCAGTCGAACGTAGACTACACAAATGTCAAGAAGGTTCTTGATGATGTTCTCCCCGGCTACGTCAAATCTGGAGGCACCTTCACCAGGCCTATTCGTAAGTAAGGCAAGCACGTGTTCTCCCACAATACGACGTTATGCTGCGTCAAGCAGCCGCCTGGCGGTCAGAAGGGTGCCTACTACGCCATCCATCACATGCGGGCGATCGTACGGGACCATCATCAACTTCTACTACCGAGTATACTCAAAGATTGGGCCGCGAGCGTGTCGGCGATCCAGGACGCGGACATCAGACAAGAATTCTTTCGCATCCAGTCGGAGTTTGCGGAAATCATCCATCAAGATGTCCTTCGTACCTTGGGGCAGTTCTACCTCAGAAATCAACCGTCCAACAGTGACATCGACGCAATCCTACAAATGCAGGCTGACATAGCCCGTTGTTTCATGACTCCCACGATAGACGGCGGCTTCATCCACGCTCCGGTCCCTTGGGTCGAGTCGAAAGCAGTGATGCTGTGTCTAGTTCTGAAACATCGATTGGCTCATGTTGTAATTAAACTTTAATGAACTTGTAGTATGTCTCTTTGGTTTCCAGAGTCGTTCAACTTAGATGTAATCGATGCTATTAATGTCTTGCTTTTCTCTTCCGATCATTCTGTTGCATACTTATATATTGCTTATGTATTGTCTGTGAATTGGTACTAATGTTTCGTTTGGCTACTGCATAGCGATGCCGTGGTATGTCGTGTACAAGGGTAAGGTTCCCGGAGTCTACGACGACTGGGAGGAGTGTCGGAGACAGGTTCACCGATTCAGCAGTAACAGTTACAAAGGGTACGCCACTAGGGCCGAGGCCGAATCTAGATACGCCCGCTATCTAGCGGGAGAGGGGAGGGAGCATTGGAGGAACCGGATGAAGACGAGTTTCATCATGATGATGCTCATCGTGATGACCGCAGCTCTCTTCTATGTGATGGTAGTTTAGATGATCGATATCGACTTGTAATGTGAAGACAAACTCGCGGTCTCGAGACTTGTAATATAATGTTCTATCTTTGTTCAGTCTTTTCAATTCGGAGACTAATATGATGAATTGTATTCGGAGACTAAAATGATGAATTGTATTCAGAGACTAATATTCTATTGTATTCGATGAATCTGTTGTTGATGTGTGCTGTCTATATTTTGTCCAATTATACATTTTGTAACCTATGCAAAAAATAGAAAATTAAAAAATAAAAAAAAACCTAATATTCATACTAATGGCGCATCACATTATAGTGCGCCATTAGTATGCCAAAGGATACTAATGGCGCATCATTAAACAGTGCGCCATTAGTATGCCGAAGTTACTAATGGCGCATCCTGTTGTCGTGCGCCATTAGTATGCCAAAGCACCTGGGTATACATGGCCCCCTGGGAGGCATACTAATGGCGCACTGTTGTATATACTAATGGCGCATCTGGGGTGCGCCATTAGTATACCAGATACTAATGGCGCACCAGTGGTGCGCCATTAGTAAAATATACTAATGGCGTGGCACTAATGGCGCACCACTAATGCGCCATTAATGGCCAAATTAGGTGCGCCATTAGTAGGCCTTTTCCTAGTAGTGATGCTGTTGCTCATGTATCCGCCAGGCGTTGTTGGAAACAGCTGGTGACTCGGCATGGTGACTTTGGCTCTGGCTTGGGTGTGGGGTAGAATGGAGTCGGTGCTGAATGTAGGTATAATTCGCCTGTTCAGCGGCTGCTATTTTTAACAACTCGATGGCATGCAAAGCCTCTTGTTCCACGGGGGTAGCACCCATGATCGGAAGCCTTGTAAGATTGGCAGCCTCTACCACCAGGTTATCAACATGGTTATAAAAGTGACCAGCTGGCGTCACGAAGCGATCAGGAGTCGTCCGGATGGGCGGCGGGTTTGGAGCTAGCTGGTTCGTGGATGGCCCGCCATCGCCTTTTGTGGGATGACCCGATTCAATTGGGGTATAACCGGTGTCGCAGGAGAGCTAGGCCCTACGCCTTCCATGTTGGATAAGCGTCTTCCCTTAAAGCCAGGGGGAGGTGAGTCTCATGACGTCTCCTGTGGACCGCCTCAGAAGCGTGCTGACAAACAGCCAGGCGCCAAGCCTCTGTCCTCAAGCCCTCGGTTTCCTACTGAATATGAGTCTGTAACTACTTCATGCAAGTGTTCTCGGCATTGACATCCTCTTTAGCCTTGGCTATCTGCTCGCGGATCTTGGCCACTTCATCATTGTGCCCGACCTGATTCTCCGGCTTCAATGGCGACTCGAGGAGCGTCGTTGAAGTGGTAACTAACTCGGAAAGAACTTGAGTTGCTAGTTTAACTAGGCTAGATGCGTTCGCATTAGTAGACGATGGGTTTGTCCCATTCACGGCGCCCGCAGCTATGAAGTTAAGAGCTGGAGCGGTGCTAGCCATATAGATCGTGGTCCAACGGGCCGACTCATGGTCAATCGAGGCCGACTTATTGTCGGACCAGGCCCCAAGCCGGCAATCGTACAAGGGGCGAATCGACTTTGTATACCTAGCCGATGACTCGCCATTGGAGTAGGCAAGGGTGTCGCCGCCCGACATCGAGTTGTCTGCGACATTGACCACTTGGGTAAAGCCAACAAAGACATGATTCTTACCGGCTTGACCCCAGGCGGGGTTCATGCACCGAGCTGACTTGATAATGTCGGTGGAGATGTCTAGCTCAAGTCCCGATTCACCAATCTTGCCGATGAAGATGTGGATCTTGCCAAAGGGGACCCGGTACCCATACTCAATTGAGTCTGCCTCGGCGCCCCAATGGTTGGCAAATCCTTGTACGCAACCATATCTTTATCCAGGCCCTGGAAATCTGCAATCATGGTAGCAAAATCTGGCATATCATCAAGGTCGTCGGTTTCATCTGTATCGTCCTCTTGGTTTTTCCAGTGGGAGTTTTGGCTTGTCGATGTTCCGTTGGTAGCTTGATGTCTGAGCCCTAACGTTAGATTCAACATCCTTGTGACTCTTATCGGGGTTTGACACCCCGCTGCCCTGGTTACCTATATCCATGACCGGCTCTTCACTGTGTCTTCTCCAACATGTACATCCATCCATGAATCCCCATTTAAGTAAGTGGTACTCGACATCTATATCTTTACGTGACCCCGTATTGGTACAATCGCTGCATGGACACATGATGTAATAGTCATTATAGACTCTCTTCTTTGTCCTTTCAGCCAAATCGATGAACTCCGTCATGCCACTCATAAACTTTGAGTTTCTCCGATCCTTCATCCATTCAGATCGTTCCATCTATGCCACACGAGGGGTCAGTCAAAAAACATTGATAAATGGATTAATTGATGACTAAAGATGAATGCATATATCACAAGATTTTATTTTCATAATTTACAAAGTGCACCCCATATTGTTATCCAGCCATGCGATGACACAAATTAACGATGAGTCAATTTACATGCAGAGTATAGTACTACCCTTATGAATTGAATACCTTAATTAAGTCACTCAAGTAAAAGCATACCTTAATTAATTAGCCGCGTGGTGACCTCCACCCAACAGACAGAGATGAGAAATGCCACGGCACATCGAGACAACAGGGTTGAGGAGCAAAGCTTAGTGGGGCAACCGCCTGAACTTTGAGCCCTACTATTCCTCCATCGACCACGAGGGATGTGCCGCCGACCGAGGATCGACCTCGTATCACGCCGCCACTGCCGACTGACTGAGATTGACCTGCTATCCGGTAGCCGCTGCCTCGGCCGCCGCCCCCATCTTTATCTGAGAGCAGTTTTTTTTACTTTTTTTGATGGGTATCCGCATAGCGGTGTTTACCCTAAGTATTAACTCAGTAATCCCATCCCCGTATGTACCGGGTAGTAAATCACATATGGTTATGTCACGGGAACCGTGTCTCATGCACGTTGTCTTATCAAATAGTTTGGTGTGTAAATCGTGTGTGAAGTTGTAATAATGAACACAAATGATTTGTACAAACTATGCGCCGTATACAATAGAGTGCGATAAGAAGTGTCCGACCGTTATCATACCCCCACAGTTTCCCCATTTCCCCCGAATACCTAGATAGCCTCCAAATCCCTAGCCCCAAATTCTCTCGCATGGCACTGACACTGGGGAATGCGAACGAGTGGTGCTGATGGTTTCGGAGCGGCTGCACTAGCTTGTGTCGTCGTTCTCACCAGTGCGATGGGCGGTGCCGGCATGACGCCATTCACCGTCGAGCACTTGCCTAAGGTCATCAGAAGGCCGGTGTACTATGGATCCAGATCGTCTTTTCGGCGCCAATCAATCCTGATCTTTTTTAGCATGTCCAAAGTAGCTCCCTACTCAATCCGTCCTAAATGACCCCCTCCCCGACCTAGGAAATATGACTCTAGTCTCCCGCAACATGAGTTCGACTCTGAGTTTTCGCCAGTGAGAAGTACCAAAAGCTGAGTTGTGTGCACAAAGACACTCCCGCTCGATGTGTATTCCCAGAGGTATTTGACATTGGCACACCGTTTCTCTGTTGCTCCTTAGAGATTAGTGCTAAGTTCGCCATTTAAGTTGAGTTACTGCCCCTGCTCATCCTGAATACTATTTAACATTGGAAGGGATATGAGTCTTGTGCCTTTGTTAACTGGTTGAATGACGAATGGCATGGCAGGGCTTGGAATGTTATCACCAATGTCGCATAAGATAACGTAAATCTGAAGAATAAACTGACTGATTTGGAGTGTACAATCACTATGATGAAGCAAGAAAGAATCAATCACAGGCAACAAATGAAAGCAAGAGCCAAGAAGGAACTAGCATGGGTAGTTGTAGTTGTCGCATTAGCCATCTTCTATGCGCTGTTTGGAATGATAATTAGGGGTTTTGTTTGATTATTACTGGTTATATAAATAAGCAGAGCTCATCTATTGCTTGCCAACTATCCTATGAAAAATGCTTGTTTCACATTTGGATGGTCCAACCCGTGTGCGTAATTATCACGTTGATATCTGCGCAACCACCGGAATTTGGAGCAACTGGATACTAATAATTATGATTGATTATATCACGATTGTAACCACTTGCCAAGGCACCAATATAATTCGTCAATCCCTGTCGGTGCAGCGAACGATCACATTTGTTTCCCAGACTTATACATAGGGATGCTAGCCCCCAATGTCCAACATGAACATCCAAAGCAAGACCAAACCAGGAGAAGCAGCTCTTCATGAAATCAAAGAGTGGATCAAGAAGACCAAGACAAACAAGATAGCAGAGCAGTACCTTGGGAAAGACTTCTTTGCCGGGAAGGAGTGCCTAGGCAGGTCGAGGCCGCCCCAAGGACGAATCCAAGACTTCCCCACCAGGCTTGCCAGGGCCGCCAAGGGCGAATCTCCCTGCCAAGGCACCACCGCTCCACCTCGCAGTGACGCAAATCACTTATCAATGCGGTGTCGAGCCCCCAAGTGATTAAGTGGCTTCTACTAAGCACATGGTATCTCTATTGGAGACAGATTACCTTCACGTGACACCCGTCCAGAGGCGTGTCAAGTAGATAAGCAGAAGATGATTAAGCGGCACAGTGGGCTTGCCGGGCTGCATCCTCAGCGTGGCGCCTAGCAGTGCATGTAATGCACTTTGTCCTAACTGTCATAGTTAGGTATGATAGCATTGTTATCTATCTAATTGCTAGATAATGACTATTTTTCCACTATGGTTCCCACTTGAGCTATAAAGGAGGGCCATGGCAACTTAGAGGATGATTCAGACCCTTCACACTTGTACACGCGTAGCTGCTCGTCTCCCAAGGCAACCTTGCCAGGCTCGAGTGTTGCGTGCCGTTGTGCTCCTCCACTCAATCTACCAAAGCAGGAGTATGGTTTTATGCCTCACGGCGTCCGAAATCTCGGTAAAAACCACCTACATCATCCACTACAAAAAACATACACATCTGTGACATTTTGGGCCGAACGAATTTTTTTTCTATCATACTTATGACACTTCTATAATGATAATTGTGACAAAACCCGTTATCATGATAGATGTGGTGGGCTCCTACTTCTATGACAAAAAATCATGACAGAAAATGGGCTTTTCGTCCTGGGCGGGCCGGAGACGCAGCTGCATGACATTCTTTAGGAGGTCCATGAAGGAAAAAACCATGGTAGAAGCGAGGGCGAGGAAAATATCAGGGAGTTCCCGATTACAGTGGGTGGTCGGGGGCCGAGTGATGCGCGTTTCTCTCATACATGTGCGAGGCGTTGGGCTCTAACTGAACCCGAGCGAGGCGTTCGCCTATTGAACCCGAGCAACTACACTACAGGCTACCTGTTACTGAACCTGAGCGATGGATCGTTGGCTATTAACTGAACCCGATCGAATGATTCCTTCTCTACTGTCGGCGTTCTGGTAACGGGGGTCCCCAGACTTGCCTGCCTGCGGCCCGTCGCGTGGCTCCTCCAGCGACCTTGTACGGCCCATCTTCACCAGCAAACACCCAAGACCCTCGCGAGAGGCCAAGCCTCGCGAGGCGGATGACGCAAGACCTCCTCAGGAGCGGCCTCACCAGGCTGGCTCGCGAGGGGTGGAGATATCAAGGCAAGGATAACCTCGTGAGGTTCTAATGATGTAAGCCATGAAGATCAAGACTAGGCGGGCGCCAGCGAGCACAGTGTCCTTGTTCCATCTTTGGTGTTAGGGGCAAGCGGAGGCGAGGAGTTCCGAGGCATCAGGCAAAGGTTTCCATATCGGTGCAACAAGACCAAGACCAGCAGGGTGGCAGGACGGAGGTCATCGTGGAGCCCAAGATGGCGTCACACCCAGAGCCTTTTGTCAGGATTGCTTGTACTAGCTGTCCCCCTTCAAATTGGCCGTTGTGGGATCCCTTCCCGCTCAATATTTGGGAAGAGTACTAGGGCCTCTATAAATAGGACTAGCAACCACCATAGCTAGGGATCTCATCGGATCTTGGATCGGAGCCATTCCATCCATAGCCTCACACAAGTCCGCCAAGCACAAGAACACCTCTCCTCAGGAGGCTGTTCTTCCCTTGTAACAGTTCATCCTCAGCCCAAGAGGCAATCCACCACACCACACTGGAGTAGGGTATTACACCACAACAGTGGCCCGAACCAGTATAAATCTTGTGTCTCATGTTCGTTGGGTCTGTCAAGCTAGGTCGTCAGATCGTTGAGTGTGCGAGCTAGAGAGGGGGAGATCTTCGTGCGCACCCCGGTGTTCAAACCTCAAGGGTTTTGTCGGAACCCGAAATCCGACATTTGGAGCGCCAGGTAGGGCTGCGCCAAAGCTTTCTTATTCGTTGATCCACGCTTCATCACTCCAGCAAGCTCATGGCCGACGGTTGCCGGGCTCGCATGGAGCGCAGGGCCGCTCTCGCCGCCCGTGTCGCTCAGATTACCCCAGTAGGCGGGCCTCCCCTTTTTTTCTCTATCACCCGCTGCCAACGCTGCCACCGGTCCGGTGGCAAACGAGTAGCAAGCCTCTTCGCTGCATCCCTCCGTGCGCCGTGACGGCCACACCGCATGCCAACCCGTCGCTGACTTCGACCGGCTCGTCATCTCATGCTCGCCATGCACCCGCGGATGCGCAGGCCACGCTACTCATGGCACGTGAGCTCCTGTGCTACCGTACAATCAACGACCTCTACGAGGACTGGCTGGACCGCATCGCCGAGCTCGTTAGCGCCACGGGAGGCTCTCCTGCACCATCCCACTTGCTGCCTCGCCCGCCCCCAGCTGCTGGCGATGTGGCTCACGGAGCGCCTCCGCCTCCTCCACAACAAGATGGCGCCCTTGCACCGAGGCGTGCAGCTCATGGTGCACCTCCGCCTCTCCCACGTCAGGATGGCTCCCTCGCTCCAAGGTGTGCGGCCCCGTGGCGTGACCCACCGCGCCACGTGCCCACACACGAAGAAACAAGCTTCCAAGAAATTCCCTGTCCACAAGGAAACACTCCTCCACACCCAGCTCCACTGCGCTAGGATTGCTTGCTGCGAGAGGGCCATGCGTGGCGTGCCGTGGCGGCGCAGGGGCACCACGACCAAGCTCTGTCTCCACGACGGGCCATAGTGGCCACGGCGGGCTGCCGCGCCCTCACTCCTGAGTTGTGTAGCATCGTCTGGCCAGGCAAGTTCAAGCCAGATCTGCCTCCTCGCTACGACGGCACCCCTGACCCTGCGGAGTTTTTGCAGCTCTATGAGATGAGCATCGAAGTGGCCTACAGCAACGAAAAGGTCATGATGAACTGGTTTCCCATGGCTGTCAAGGACGGAGCCCACTCATGGCTCCTAAACCTGACCCCAGGCTCGATCTCCTCCTGGGACGAGATGCGCAACCGCTTCATCGCCAACTTCCAGGGCACTCGCTGTTGGTAACAAAATCGGCGGATCTCGGGTAGGGGGTCCTGAACTGTGTGTCTAAGGTCGATGGTAACAGGAGACAGGGGACACGATGTTTACCCAGGTTCGGGCCCTCTCTATGGAGGCACTACAAGAAATATGTCAACTTGTGACCCTCACTATTGGCCGCTGAAAGGTCATAGTTTTTCATTTGCGACCTTTTTTGACCAAAAATAGAAGGTCAAAAGCTGGCAGTCGTAAACTGAAATTAACGACCTTCTGTAAAAGGTCGTTGGTTCCACGACCAAATTTTTGGTCACTAGCAACCTCCCCAGGCCACGTAGGCATCCGGCGTGGCAAGGTGATGTGGCACAAGAATCAGCCCGGTCCGATTCGACGTTTTACATGGGCGGCTACACAGGCCTGTCCCATCAATTTGGCCTTTTTATTATCTAGGCATGGCCTTTCGCGGTCCATTTCATTTTTATTTTCAAGGGTTTTTTGCGGTCCAGTTTTTAGATGGGTCCCAATTGTCAGATTTTTCCTAGCAGTGGATCCACATCACTTTTTAAGCAGTATATATCAAACAGAAAGGAGAATAATTTGAAAATCTTCGAATAACAACCAAAATAGGTTTATTACAATATATTATATACATAACAGAACATGTGGAACTCCATACATTGGTTCACATCACAACAACCAGTTTAACCTACAAATATTGCATGCCCAGGAACATAAAACTTCACGTACATAACCATACAATATTCCACACAATCACAAATATTGCGATTGAAAAATAAAACGCTCTGCCAAGTTAAAGCTAGCTACTCTTGGATACCACGGAACATGCTCTTCAACATAGGAAGAAGTCATCAACGGTGTTCTACCAACAACATAAGCTCCATTCACCTACAAGAACAGAATGGAATATCAAGTACTTGAATCGTTCAAGCAGATTACAACCAACATATATATGTAGAAGTACATCAGGAAATATGATGGAGCAAGCGGACAACAAATACATTAAGTAAACAGCCCAACCGATGAGTGATGACGACATGCAAAGAGTATAAACCCAGGTTTGGACATAAATAGTGTCAACTCAAGCAGAACATAATAAGGCAGTAAACTCAAGCAGAACATAATTAAGTACAATGAAAGGGACCATCCAATTAAATTCCATTCTTCTCTTCTTCAGTAAGGACAGGCAAAACATCCCATTTCTAGTATTATGTCTGAAAAATCACTAGTATTATATCTGGAAATCACTAGTATTATGTTTGAAAAATCACTAGCTAGCATGCTGCGTTACTAGTCTGCCAATTATCCATTTCTAGTGAATTATGTCTGAAAAATGCAATGGAACGGAAACGAATTCGGGCAACACAACTCGTAGAGCCACTGAAGAAATGAAATTGCGCAGGCGGTTCAGGATATAATGACTCGCCCAGGCTCATGATACAATGACTCGCACATGGCTTGCAAGGCCAAATAAGGATATTGACCCATTAGGAAAAAGCACAAAAATATTGCCTACATGGATGTTTTAGTATAACCATGTACATGCCGTGTACTGCAGCATGATGTCTCTAATACGGTTGTATTCATGTAAGTAGTACCCAGGAAAAATAATGTTAGATAGGATTTCTGTCATTAGCCTGTACTTGTGAAAATTGTAGACCAAAAGATATGTTTGCATGGCTAATATTCTAGCATATACAATACTTAAATCTATAGATTTACCATCCCTTTCACAGTTATAGCATATAATAGAAATCCAGTAACATAAGTAAGCACATATCATAAGTAAGTACTAGTTCTATTGAATTACAGAGAAAGAAAGAGAGTGAAATAGATAGGGAGAGAGAGCAGCAGCAGCAGTAGGGGGTTCAGACTTTAGAGAAGACCAACAGCGAGGTTAGGAGAAGAAGAAGCAAGCGTGGGGATGGAGAGAGGAGTAGCAGCGAGCAGCAAGAAACAGGTTCAGAGAAGAAGTGCAACAGCAGGTTTAGTGGATTCAGAGAAGAGGCAAGCAGCAGGAGGTGCAGAAATAGAGGAGCAACAACATGGTTAGCAGCAGCAGCGTGGGGACTTAGAGAGAGCAACAACTGTTTGATGATATGCAGCAAATCAAATGATTTTCCATCATAATATTCTGCATACGACAACAACAACATCAATCAGTAAAATTAGTAGCGTCTCGATCACTGTATAATCAATCAGTAGGCACAAATAAAATCAGCAAGCATAGTATAAATCTGGTGCCCCAAAAGGCTAGTGATGCAAATAACAAATCAAGTTCGTGGCTAACTTGTAATTCTGGGAAAAATGTAATGCAGTGATGGCTCACAATGATGGCTTTGACATAGCAGAGAGCAAACTAAATAAAAATAGCTTAGTTCACCCACTTGAATAGAATAACAACTCATGTAAACGTTTAATCAAAACATCATGCTTTGGTTTCAGTCAAGGTTTAATCAAATCGGCACATACAAAACTGAACCAAGACCTGATTTGTTTCATACAAAACTGAACATCATATTCTCCTGCCATCCAAGCCACAACCCAGGTTCACAAAGGCTGCTCCTACACGTCTACGCTAGTACATTACATGTTAACTGAAGTAGATCTCTAAATCTGAGCGGCTGACCGACCAGTGGTTGTTGGGGCCTTCAAGCCAAAGCCTGCTGTTGCTACCAGGAGAAGACTCCAACAAGTCACAACCGACGGTGACCTTGCTCGGCTCAACCCAACAAGATTCAGCTCAGCTTGCGACAGTCAAAAAAAGAGCGGAACGGTCGAGATCCACAGACCAGAGCAGTCGAGAATGAGAGAGCTAAGTCAGACTCTCCGGCCATGTACCCAGAAATAACCTATCAAGTGCACATGTACCCAGACTAAGGATCTGGGGCGGATCGAGCAGAGAGGACGGGGGAGCTCATCTCGCTGCGGAGCGTGTGGTCGAAGGAGCAGCGGGCGAGGTCGGGGCGAGGCCATAGTGGCCGGAGACGGAGGCTGACCACGCCTGGTCGAAGGAGCGTGTGATCTCCGTCATTGCAGCTTCTAGGATAATAATAGACCAAATTAACTAGAGATGTACAAATGTCCAAGCATCTTTTATTTAGGATCAAATTAAATAAAGTTCCACCAATGTCCAAGCATCTTTTATTTAGGATCAAATTAAGCTCCACAGAGATGTACAAATACAATATATATGAGACTATAAAGCATGCCTGAGACTGAGACCAGATGTAACACAGAAGACAGAAAGTGTGCAAGATACTCTTGTCAAGTGTAACTTATGCCAGGTCTGAATTGCCATATATGCATTATTAATTTGAATGAGTCAAATGGAACATGCTACTAGTAGAGTGTAAGAGCATGCCAACCACATCGACTTAGCCTAGTCAGAGAAATACTAGCTAGGACTAGCCCCTTGCAAACATACCCGGAAAATGCTGGGAACAACAATACTAGTGACACATGTGCAAGACGTGCGGCAGCTAACCTAACAAAACCGCGTGTGCAGAAGCACTCCCAACAAAGAGATCCATGGAAGCTCAGGAGCTTGATTAATCAGCAACCAACTGAATGGAACCAAGCAAAGAAAACCATGGCCAAATCATACGAGCATGTGACGCGATCGAGGTGAAATTGCAGCATACAGATTAAGAGGCTCCTGATTCCAACACCTAAATAAACCCTAAATCCTTGCGTGCGGGGGGCCGAGGTGCACGAACTGGGGTCCAATCCGACCCAACGGGGAATCCGAAATCGGTATACCTTAGGTTGGAGAGTCTCCGGCGGCGACGGTCGGTCGTGCATGGCGGGCAGGGCATGATGCTCGCTGACTCCCGCGGTGGTGTGGACCGCGAATGGGAGGAACGGGGTGGAAGGCGGGACGAGCACGGACCACCATGGCCGACCTCCCTCGAGGACGGACACGGATCAGGTCAACGACGGCGGCGTGGATATGGGCGCGCGAACGATCTCCCTGGTCGGCCTTCCCTTCCCTTCCCTTGGGAGAGGAATTGAAGGTGGGGGCAGCGTCGCTGGGGGGGAGGAGGAGATCGCCGGCGGCTGGGTCCAAAAGACAATGCTAGGGTTTCGGCTGAGGTGCGGTTGATGGGGCGGCAAGGGGTGAGGGCTGCTGTTGGATCCAGGAGGATCCAATGGTGTTTATGCATGATCTGCGTGTGTTATCTTTGGACCAATCAGAATGCAATATAATATTATGACCATTTAAATTGGTCGCAGTAGATTTAAATATAATATGTTAAATCATGTTAGCTATTTTCTTGACTTGAGAAATTCGAACAAATTGAAAAAATGGAAATCCTTCTCATCGTGTCATAAAATGTGACCTAGTTTTAAGAAAAAAATAAATAACAAACTAGTAATAAGACAAATATATTTAAAAAAGTGTCCTTAGAAATGCCCGTCATACTTTTTTTTGAGTGTCTAGAATGAGTTTTTTTGTGAAGGACCTACCATATATTTGTTGCAAAATTGAACCTAATCAATTTTCTAAAATATTAGGCCATATTTAATGAACAATTGACCAAATGGTTAGGAGTCAAAAGTTTTTATCCACCTCTCGTGAAAAAGACAAAATACCATCGATTCAGCAGGAAGCAGGTCAAATTTGAACTGTAGCTGCCACATAGTTTGCTCTTTATTTTATTTTTAAAATAATTTCTAGGTACATAAATATCTATTTAATCAGAGAAATATCAAGAGGTTTCCAAGATTCAACCACTAGCTAGGAACGGTCAAGCCCGCCGTTACGACCGCATTTTGAAACGGGCATAAAAATTCAAAAATAATTCAAAAAATTGGAAAACCTTTGCATTGTGTCATTATATGTGACCAAGTTACCAGGAAAAATAATAATCTTGTAATACGGCAATTCTTTTAAAAAATGGTCTCAGAAACGAGCTATCATTTTTGGAGATCAATGGCTCTCAAGCCAAATGATCAATATTATGGCCACATTCATGGCATGGTTTCTTCGAATGATCTCATGTTGTGCACAAGGGTGCATATTGGAATGGCAAACAATGTTCCCTAAGGAAATTTTCATTTTCTTTGGATGAAAAAATCATTTTCCATTTTTCGAGTGCCCCAAATGAGGTTTTTTTGTGAAGAACCTACCAAATAATTGTTGCAACATTGGACCAAATCATTTTTATAAAATACTAGGCCATATTTAATGCACAATTGACCAAATGGTTGGGTGTAAAAAGTTTTGATCCACCTCTGGTGAAAAAGACATTTCCGTCATTTCAGATGGAAGCGGGTCAAATTCGAACTGTGGCTGCCTCATGGATTGCTATTTATTTTTTCCAAAACTCATTTCTAAGTACAAAAGTATCTATTTAATCAGAGAAACACCAAAAAAATCCAACATTCAACCACTAGCTAGGAACGGTCATTCCTGGCGTTTTGACCGCATTTTGAAACGGGCATAAACAATTCAAAAAAAATAAAAAAAAATTGGAAAACCTTCGCATTGTGTCATTATATGTGACCAAGTTACCAGAAAAAATAATAAACTTGTAATACAACAATTCTTTTAAAAAGTGTTCTCAGAAATGTGCTATCATGTGTGAAGATTCATGGCTTTCAAGTCAAATCATCAATCTTATGGCCACATTCATGGCATAGTTTGTTCAAATGATCTCATATTGTGCACAAGGGTGCATGTTGGAATGGCAAACAATTTTGCCTAAGGTATTTTTCATTTTCTGTGGACGAAAAATCAATTTTCATTTTTCGAGTGCCTAAAATGAGTTTTTTTGTGAAGGACCTATCATATATATGTTGCAAATTTGGACCAAATCAATTTTATAAAATACTAGGACATATTTAATGCACAATTGACAAAATGGTTGGGTTTCAAAAGTTTTGACCCACCTCTCGTGAAAAAGACAAATTTCCGCCAATTCAGTAGGAAGCGGGTCAAATTTGAACTACAACTGCCTTATAGTTTGCTCTTTATTTTTTCCAAAAATCATTTCTAGGTACATAAGTATCTATTTAATCAGAGAAACACCAAAAAATTTCCAAGATTCGACAACTAGCTAGGAACGGTCATGCTCGCCGTTTTGATCGCATTTTGAAATGGGCATAAAAAATTCGGTAAAAATAAAAAAAATTGGAAAACCTTCGCATTGTGTCATTATATGTGACCAAGTTACCAGGAAAAAAAAATAAACTTGTAATACGGAAATTCTTTTAAAAAAAGTGTTCTCAGAAATGAGTTATCATGTGTGAAGATTCATGGCTTTCAAGTAAAATGATCAATCTTATGGCCACATTCATGGCATAGTTTGTTCAAATAATCTCATATTGCGCACAAGGGTGCATATTGGCATGGAAAACAATTTTTCCTAAGGGACTTTTCATTTTCTTTGGACGAAAAATCAATTTTTCATTTTTCGAGTGCCTAAAATGAGTTTTTTTGTGAAGGACCTAACATATATTTGTTGCAAATTTGGACCAAATCAATTTTATAAAATACTAGGACATATTTAATGCACAATTTACAAAATGGTTGGGTTTCAAAAGTTTTGATCCACCTCTCGTGAAAAAGACAAATTTCCGCCAATTTAGTAGGAAGCGGGTCAAATTTGAACTACAACTGCCTTATAGTTTGCACTTTATTTTTTCCAAAAATCATTTCTAGGTACATAAGTATCTCTTTAATCAGAGAAACACCAAAAAATTTCCAAGATTCAACCACTAGCTAGGAACTGTCATGCCCGCTGTTTTGACCGCATTTTGAAACAGGCATAAAAAAATCAAATAAAAAAATGGAAAACCTTCGCCTTGTGTCATCATATGTGACCAAGCTTCCAGGAAAAATAATAAACTTGTAATACGACAATTATTTTAAAAAAATGTTCTTAGAAATGAGCTATCATGCGTGAAGATTCATGGCTTTCAAGCCAAATGATCAATCTTATGGCCACATTCATGGCATAGTTCGTTCAAATGATCTCATATTGTGCACAAGGGTGCATCTTGGAATGACAAACAGTGTTGCCTAAGGGGCTTTTCATTTTGTTTGCACGGAAAATTCATTTTCCATTTTTCGAGTGCCCGAAATGAGGTTTTTTTGTGAAGGAACTACCAAATAATTGTTGCAAAAACGGACCAAATCAATTTTATAAAATATTAGGCCATGTTTAATGCACAATTGACAAAATGGTTGGGTGTAAAAAAAATTATCCACCTCTGGTGAAAAAGATAAATTTCAGCCGATTCAGCACGAAGCGGGTCAAATTTGAACTGCGACTGCCTCATAGTTTGCTCTTTATTTTTTCCAAAAATAATTTCTAGGTACATAAGTATCTATTTAAGCATAAATACATGGTTTGGTGGTGATACGTTGAGGTTTGGACGGTGGCCCAGGGCCCCAACTCCAAAGCGCGTAGACTCGCATGCCCGTCGCGTGGTCACCGCGTGACCGTGGCGTTGCCATGCATTCTGGGAAGCCTAGGCATGTCTAATAGGTTTGGCACTCCCCAGGTAGATGCTTGGAAGAAAATAAAAATATATGAATTTCGCGAGGAGACTGAACAATGCTCAAACATGAATTAGCCCCCAAGTGTTTGATTAGTGGTACGGAAAATACACATGGCCAATGGGCCTGAGTTTTGGCCAAGGATGATCATCTACTAAGGACACTATCTTGGAAAATTTGCAGTTCAAATGGAGGAGCCTAGCTGTCACTTGCTTTGCAACGTACCACACTGGACAGAAATATTAATGTTGAAGCCATACTCACTTGTATTGTTAGATGGGGCTCAAATTTTGTGGAGAGCAATGATTTGGGAATATAGAAGATGTGGCAAAAATTCAACTCATTAGGATATGCCTAGATAGTACTTCCTTCACAACAGTTCGAGTTGAACAAAAACTTTGGAAATTTGCCGAGGAAGATTTACCAGGTAAATGGAGCTGAATATTGTCATGAGGCAATGATTTGGATAGTAAAGAATGCCCAATTTTTTGGGAATTTTGGGAATGACAGAAATATAGGTTGCTTCACAATCTAGGGAAAAAATTGACACATGGACATGACACATAGGCAAAACTGATGAGGTGGCGCCTAGTCATAGCAATAAGTACCAATGCATCCACGTTCACAACCTCATGACCATTTATATTGGTCGTAATCAAGTAGAAATAAGGTCATTGGTGCCTCTTGTCTGCTTTGTGACCATTTGGTGTAAGCAATTTCAGGGTTTGAGCCCTTCCAAGCGAAATGGCCGTGAATTTACGACCAATTCAGCTGGGGTCACTAAGAGAAGGTCACAAGTTGACATATTTCTTGTAGTGAGGTAATACCTTATGTCCCGCTTGCTTGATGTTGATGAATACGAGTATTACAAGAGTTGATCTACCTCGAGATCATAATGGCTAAACCCTAGAGGTCTAGCTGGTATGGCTATGGTGATGAATCTCCGTCCTTTCCGGACTAAGTCTTCTGGTTTAAGAGGCCGAACTCGCCAAGGCTCGTAAGAGTGCGGAGACGGCCCGGAGTGAAGCCTAGGGTGCCCTCCAAGAGATCCAAGAAGCCAGGAAGATCGTGGCGGGTAAGGCATTCAATATGCAAAGCAAGAATGTGAAGAGGAAATCTCTTTTACTGACCTGGATTCGGAGTTCTCCAGGGGCTTTTGTTGATCTTCCATGCAGTGTGACCGACGCCGCAGAGTTCTTCCGAGCCGAAGAAGGGGGCTCCCGGAGAAGCTGTTCTGGTCGCAATATCTTGTGCCGAAACATCCGGTGCCCTTCAGCGATCAGCTAAAACAGTTGGTCGAGCTGCATAGGGTGGCCGAACTGGCCATGAAGGATTTAACAATCCGACTATGGCCAGCGGAAGCTGTACCCAGCAGTTACTTGGGCCTCGTGGAGAGGCTGGTTCATGCCTGTCCTCGGCTGGACGTCATCAAGCAGTCCGTCTGCATTGAAGGCGCGCGTCTGGCCTTCTCCTATGTCAAGGTCTGGTGGGCGAAGATGGACGCCGTCAAGTTGGCGACCGAGGGGCCGCCTGAGGGCAAGGAGCACCGCACACCCGAGCGATACTTTGGCGATGTCTTGGAAGGGTCCCGTATTGTTGCGGATCATTGTGCGAAAGACACTATATTTGAATGAATGTATTCGAGCTCCCTCTACCCTGTATGAGAAAACAAAGTGATTGTGCAATATAATGCTGGTTATGTTTTTAAATTTTTAGTTCCTGTGCGGCCGTGTTGTATGAAATTTGAGGGTTAACCAATCGTCGGCTTCTGCCCCCACGTAGGTAGTACGGGGGTGTTCGGGATGGAATCTAAACAATCTTGATCCAATTAGATGGTCCTTGAAGGAGTTTTTTAGCGCAACAAACTAGGCAACTAGACTATGCGGCTGTAACTGAAGGAAATATGCCCTAGAGGCAATAATAAAGTTATTATTTATTTCCTTATATCATGATAAATGTTTATTATTCATGCTAGAATTGTATTAACCGGAAACATAATACATGTGTGAATACATAGACAAACAGAGTGTCACTAGTATGCCTCTACTTGACTAGCTCGTTAATCAAAGATGGTTATGTTTCCTAACCCTGGACAAAGAGTTGTTATTTGATTAACGGGATCACATCATTAGGTGAATGATCTGATTGACATGACCCATTCCATTAGCTTAGCACCCGATCGTTTAGTATGTTGCTTTCTTCATGACTTATACATGTTCCTATGACTATAAGATTATGCAACTCCCTTTTGCCGGACGAACACTTTGTGTGCTACCAAACGTCACAACGTAACTGGGTGATTATAAAGGTGCTCTACAGGTGTCTCCAAAAGTACATGTTGGGTTGGCGTATTTCGAGATTAGGATTTGTCACTCCGAATGTCGGAGAGGTATCTCTGGGCCCTCTCGGTAATGCACATCACATAAGCCTTGCAAGCATTACAACTAATGAGTTAGTTGCAAGATGATGTATTACGAAACGAGTAAAGAGACTTGCTGGTAACAAGATTGAACTAGGTATTGAGATACCGACGATCGAATCTCGGGCAAGTAACATACCGATGACAAAGGGAACAACGTATGTTGTTATGCGGTCTGACCGATAAAGATCTTCGTAGAATATTTGGGAGCCAATATGAGCATCCAGGTTCCGCTATTGGTTATTGACCGGAGATGTGTCTCGGTCATGTCTACATGGTTCTCGAACCCGTAGGGTCCGCACGCTTAAGGTTTCGATGACAGTTATATTATGAGTTTATGAGTTTTGATGTACCGAAGTTAGTTCGGAGTCCCGGATATGATCACGGACATAACGAGGAGTCTCGAAATGGTCGAGACATAAAGATTGATATATTGGACTGCTATATTCGGACAACGGAAGTGTTCCGGTGAAGTTTCGGATAAAAACCGGAGCACCGGGAAGTTACCGGAACCCCCCGGGGGGTTAATGGGCCTCATGTGCCTAAAGTGGAGAAGAGGAGGGGCTGCCAGGGCAGGCCGCGCGCCCCCTCTCCCCCTAGTCCGAATTGGACAAGGAGGGAGGGGCGGTGCCCCCCCTTTTCCTTCTCTCCTTCCCCCTCTCCTACTTGGACAAGGAAAGGGAGGGGAGTCCTACTCCCGGTAGGAGTAGGACTCCTCCTGCGCGCCTCCTGCTAGGGCTGGCCGCACCCCCCTTGGATCCTTTATATACGGAGGCAGGGGGCACCCCTAGACACACAAGTTGATCCACGTGATCATATTCTTAGCCGTGAGCAGTGCCCCCTTCCACCATAATCCTCGATAACAGTGTAGCGGTGCTTAGGCAAAGCCCTGCGACGATAGTACATCAAGATCGTCACCACGCCGTCGTGCTGACGGAACTCTTCCCCGACACTTTGCTGGATCGAAGTCCGGGGATCGTCATCGAGCTGAACGTGTGCTAAAACTCGGAGGTGCCGTAGTTTCGGTGCTTGATCGGCCGGGCCATGGAGACGTACGGCTACATCAACCAAAGTTAACGCTTCCGTTGTCGATCTACAAGGGTACGTAGATCACACTCTCCTCCTCTCGTTGCTATGCATCACCATGATCTTGCGTGTGCGTAGGAATTTTTTTGAAATTACTACGTTCCCCAACAGTGGCATCCGAGCCTAGGTTTTATATGTTGATGTTATATGCACGACTAGAACACACGTGAGTTGTGGGCGATATAAGTCATACTGCTTACCAGCATGTCATACTTTGGTTCGGCGGTATTGTTGGACGAAGCGGCCCGGACCGACATTACGCGTACGCTTACGCGAGACCGGTTCTCCCGACTTGCTTTGCACATAGGTGGCTTGCGGGTGACAGTTTCTCCACTTTAGTTGTACCGAGTGTGGCTACGCCCGGTCCTTGCGAAGGTTACAATAGCACCAACTTGACAAACTATCGTTGTGGTTTTGATGCGTAGGTAAGATTGGTTCTTGCTTAAGCCCGTAGCAGCCACGTAAAACTTGCAACAAACAAAGTAGAGGACGTCTAACTTGTTTTTGCAGGGCATGTTGTGATGTGATATGGTCAAGACATGATGCTAAATTTTATTGTATGAGATGATCATGTTTTGTAACCGAGTTATCGGCAACTGGCAGGAGCCATATGGTTGTCGCTTTATTGTATGCAATGCAATCGCGCTGTAATGCTTTACTTTATCACTAAGCGGTAGCGATAGTCGTGGAAGCATAAGATTGGCGAGACGACAACGATGCTACGATGGAGATCAAGGTGTCGCGCCGGTGACGATGGTGATCACGACGGTGCTTCGAAGATGGAGATCACAAGCACAAGATGATGATGGCCATATCATATCACTTATATTGATTGCATGTGATGTTTATCTTTTATGCATCTTATCGTGCTTTGATTGACGGTAGCATTATAAGATGATCTCTCACTAATTATCAAGAAGTGTTCTCCCTGAGTATGCACCGTTGCGAAAGTTCTTCGTGCTGAGACACCACGTGATGATCGGGTGTGATAGGCTCTACGTTCAAATACAACGGGTGCAAAAAAGTTGCACACGCAGAATACTCAGGTTATACTTGACGAGCCAAGCATATACAGATATGGCCTCGGAACATGGAGACCGAAAGGTCAAGCGTGAATCATATAGCAGATATGATCAACATAGCGATGTTCACCAATGAAACTACTCCATCTCACATGATGATTGGACATGGTTTAGTTGATTTGGATCACGTAATCACTTAGAGGATTAGAGGGATGTCTATCTAAGTGGGAGTTCTTAAGTAATAAGATTAATTGAACTTAAATTTATCATGAAGTTAGTCCTGGTAGTATTTTGCAAATTATGTTGTAGATCAATAGCTCGCGTTGTTGCTTCCCTGTGTTTATTTTGATATGTTCCTAGAGAAAATTGTGTTGAAAGACGTTAGTAGCAATGATGCGGATTGGATCTGTGATCTGAGGTTTATCCTCATTGCTGCACAGAAGAATTATGTCCTTGATGCACCGCTAGGTGACGGACCTATTGCAGGAGCAAATGCAGACGTTATGAATGTTTGGCTAGCTCAATATGATGACTACTTGATAGTTTAGTGCACCGTGCTTAATGGCTTAGAATCGGGACTTCAAAGACGTTTTGAACATCATGGAGCATATGAGATGTTCCAGGAGTTGAAGTTAATATTTCAAACAAATACCCGAGTTGAGAGATATGAAGTCTCCAACAAGTTCTATAGCTAAAAGATGGAGGAGAATCGCTCAACTAGTGAGCATGTGCTCAGATTGTCTGAGTACTACAATCGCTTGAATCAAGTGGGAGTTAATCTTCCAGATAAGATAGTGATTGACATAATTCTCTAGTCACCATCACCAAGTTAGTAGAACTTCGTGATGAACTATGATATGCAAGGGATAACGGAAACGATTCCCAAGCTCTTCGTAATGCGGAAATTGACGAAGGTAGAAATCGAGAAAAACATCAAGTGTTGATGATAGACAAGACCACTAGTTTCAAGAAAAGGGCAGAGGGAAGAAGGGGAAGTTCAAGAAGAACAGCAAGCAAGTTGCTGCTCACGTGAAGAAGCCCAAGTCTGGTCCTAAGCCTGAGACTAAGTGTTTCTACTGCAAAGGGACTGGTCACTAGAAGCGGAACTACCCCAAGTGATTGGCAGATAAGAAGGATGGCAAAGTGAACATAAGTATATTTGATATACATGTTATTGATGTGTACTTTACTAGTGTTTATAGCAACCCCTCAGTATTTGATACTAGTTCAGTTGCTAAGATTAGTAACTCGAAACGGGAGTTGCAGAATAAACAGAGACTAGTTAAGGGTGAAGTGATGATGTGTGTTGGAAGTGGTTCCAAGATTGATATGATCATCATCGCAGACTCCCTATACTTTCGAGATTAGTGTTGAACCTAAATAAGTGTTATTTGGTGTTTGCGTTGAGCATGAATATGATTTCATCATGTTTATTGCAATACGGTTATTCATTTAAGTTAGAGAACAATTGTTGTTCTGTTTACATGAATAAAACCTTCTATGGTCATACACACCAACGAAAATGGTTTGTTGGATCTCGATTGTAGTGATACACATACTCATAATATTGAAGCCAAAAGATGCAAAGTTAATAATGATAGTGCAACTTATTTGTAGCACTGCCGTTTAGGTCATATTGGTGTAAAGCGCATGAAGAAACTCCATGCTGATGGGATTTTGGAATCACTTGATTATGAATCACTTGATGCTTGCGAACCATGCCTCATGGGCAAGATGACTAAGACTCCGTTCTCCGGAGCGAGCAACTGACTTATTGGAAATAATACATACTGATGTATGCGGTCCGATGAGTGTTAAAGCTCACGGCAAGTATCATTATTTTCTGAACTTCACAGATGATTTGAGCAGATATGGGTATATCTACTTGATGAGACATAAGTCTAAAACATTTGAAAAGTTCAAAGAATTTCAGAGTGAAGTGGAAAATCATCGTGACAAGAAAATAAAGTTTCTACGATCTGATCGCGGAGACAAATATTTGAGTTACGAGTTTGGTCTTCAATTAAAACAATGTGGAATAGTTTCACAAACTCATGCCACATGGAACACCTCAGCATAATGGTGTGTCCGAACGTCATAACCGTACTTTATTGGATATAGTGCAATCTATGATGTCTCTTACCGATCTACCACTATCGTTTTGGGGTTATGCATTAGTGACAGCTGCATTCACGTTAAAAGGGCACCATCTAAATCTGTTGAGACGACACCGTATGAACTGTGGTTTGACAAGAAACCAAAGTTGTCGTTTCTTAAAGTTTGGGGTTGCAATGCTTATGTGAAAAAGTTTCATCCTGATAAGCTCAAACCCAAATCGGAAAAGTGTGTCTTCATAGGATACCCAAAAAGTTACTGTTGGGTACACCTTCTATCACAGATCCGAAGGCAAGACATTCGTTGCTAAGAATGGATCCTTTCTAGAGAAGGAGGTTCTCTCGAAAGAAGTGAGTGGGAGGAAAGTAGAACTTGATAAGGTAATTGTACCTTCTCCCTTATTGGAAAGTAGTTCATCACAGAAATCTGTTCCTGTGACTAGTACACCAATTAGTGAGGAAGCTAATGATGATGATCATGTAACTTCAGATCAAGTTACTACCGAATCTCGTAGGTAAACCAGAGTGAGATCCGCACTAGAGTGGTACAGTAATCCTGTTCTGGAGGTCATGCTAGTTGACCATGACGAACCTACGAACTATGAAGAAGCGATGGTGAGCCCAGATTCCGCAAAATGGCTTGAAGCCATGAAATCTGAGATGGGATCCATGTATGAGAACAAAGTATGGACTTTGGTTGACTTGCCCACTGATCGGCAAGCAATTGAGAATAAATGGATCTTCAAGAGGAAGACGGACGCTGATAGTAGTGTTACTATCTACAAAGCTAGAATTGTCGCAAAAGGTTTTCGACAAGTTCAAGGTGTTGACTACGATGAGAGTTTCTCACTTGTATCTATGCTTAAGTCTGTCCGAATCATGTTTGCAATTGCCGCATTTTATGAAATCTGGCAAATGGATAAACAAAACTGCATTCCTTAATAGATTTATTAAAGAAGAGTTGTATATGATACAACCAGAAGGTTTTGTCAATCCTAAAGGTGCTAACAAAATATGCAAGCTCCAGCGATCCATCTATGGACTGGTGCAAGCTCGGAGTTGGAATATACGCTTTGATAAGTTTATCAAAGCATATAGTTTTATACAGACTTGCGATGAAGCCTGTATTTACAAGAAAGTGAGTGGGAGCACTACAACATTTCTGATAAGTATATGTGAATGACATATTGTTGATCAGAAATAATGTAGAATTAATCTGCAAAGCATAAAGGAGTGTTCTTAAAGAAGTTTTTCAAAGAAAGACCTCGGTGAAGCTGCTTACATATTAAGCATCAAAATCTATAGAGATAGATCAAGACGCTTGATAAGTTTTTTCAATGAGTACATACCTTGACAATATTTTGAAGTAGTTCAAAAATGGAACAGTCAAAGAAAGAGTTCTTGGCTGTGTTACAAGGTATGAAATTGAGTAAGACTCAAAGCCCGACCACGGCAGAAGATAGAAAGAGAATGAAAGTCATTCCCTATGCCTCAGCCATAGGTTCTATAAAGTATGCCATGATGTGTACCAGATCTATTGTATACCCTACACTCTGTTAAGCAAGGGAGTAAAATAATGATCTAAGAGTAGATCACTGGACATTGGTCAAAATTATCCTTAGTGGAATAAGGAAATATTTCTCGATTATGGAGGTGACAAAAGGTTCGTCGTAAAAAGTACGTCGATGCAAGTTTTGACACAGATCTGGATGACTCTAAGTCTCGATCTAGATACATATTGAAAGTGGGAGCAATTAGCTAGAGTAGCTCCATGCAGAGCATTGTAGACATAGAATTCGCAAAATACTTACGGAACTGTATGTGACAGACCCGTTGATTAAAATTATCTCACAAGCAAAACATGATCACACCTTAGTACTCTTTGGGTGTTAATCACATGGTGATGTGAACTCTTAGTGTTAAATCACATGGCGATGTGAACTAGATTATTGACTCTAGTGCAAGTGGGAGACTGAAGGAAATATGCCCTAGAGGCAATAATAAAGTTATTATTTATTTCCTTATATCATGATAAATGTTTATTATTCATGCTAGAATTGTATTAACCGGAAACATAATACATGTGTGAATACATAGACAAACAGAGTGTCACTAGTATGCCTCTACTTGACTAGCTCGTTAATCAAAGATGGTTATGTTTCCTAACCATGGACAAAGAGTTGTTATTTGATTAACGGGATCACATCATTAGGTGAATGATCTGATTGACATGACCCATTCCATTAGCTTAGCACCCGATCGTTTAGTATGTTGCTTTCTTCATGACTTATACATGTTCCTATGACTATGAGATTATGCAACTCCCGTTTGCCGGAGGAACACTTTGTGTGCTACCAAACGTCACAACGTAACTGGGTGATTATAAAGGTGCTCTACAGGTGTCTCCAAAAGTACATGTTGGGTTGGCGTATTTCGAGATTAGGATTTGTCACTCCGAATGTCGGAGAGGTATCTCTGGGCCCTCTCGGTAATGCACATCACATAAGCCTTGCAAGCATTACAACTAATGAGTTAGTTGCAAGATGATATATTACGAAACGAGTAAAGAGACTTGCCGGTAACGAGATTGAACTAGGTATTGAGATACCGACGATCGAATCTCGGGCAAGTAACATACCGATGACAAAGGGAACAACCTATGTTGTTATGCGGTCTGACCGATAAAGATCTTCGTAGAATATGTGGGAGCCAATATGAGCATCCAGGTTCCGCTATTGGTTATTGACCGGAGACGTGTCTCGGTCATGTCTATGTGGTTCTCGAACCCATAGGGTCCGCACGCTTAAGGTTTCGATGACAGTTATATTATGAGTTTATGAGTTTTGATGTACCGAAGTTAGTTCAGAGTCCCGGATATGATCACAGACATAACAAGGAGTCTCGAAATGGTCGAGACATAAAGATTGATATATTGGACTACTATATTCGGACACCGAAAGTGTTCCGGTGAAGTTTCGGATAAAACCGGAGCACCAGGAGGTTACCGGAACACCCCGGGGGGCTAATGGGCCTCATGGGCCTAAAGTGGAGAAGAGGAGGGGCTGCCAGGGCAGGCTGCGCGCCCCCTCTCCCCCTAGTCTAAATTGGACAAGGAGGGAGGGGCGGCGCCCCCCCTTTTCCTTCTCTCCTTCCCCATCTCCTACTTGGACAAGGAAAGGGAGGGGAGTCCTACTCCCGGTAGGAGTAGGACTCCTCCTGCGCGCCTCCTGCTAGGGCCGGCCGCACCCCCCATGGATGCTTTATATACGGAGGCAGGGGGCACCCCTAGACACACAAGTTGATCCACGTGATCATATTCTTAGCCGTGAGCAGTGCCCCCTTCCACCATAATCCTCGATAACATTGTAGCGGTGCTTAGGCGAAGCCCTGCGACGATAGTACATCAAGATCGTCACCACGCCGTCGTGCTGACAGAACTCTTCCCCGACACTTTGCTGGATCGGAGTCCGGGGATTGTCATCGAGCTGAACGTGTGCTAAAACTCGGAGGTGCCGTAGTTTCGGTGCTTGATCGGTCGGGCCGTGGAGACGTACGGCTACATCAACCAAAGTTAACGCTTCCGTTGTCGATCTACAAGGGTACGTAGATCACACTCTCCTCCTCTCGTTGCTATGCATCACCATGATCTTGCGTGTGCGTAGGAATTTTTTTGAAATTACTATGTTCCCCAACAGTAACGCCCCCACTTAGCCATAGGAGTTCGACAATAAAAACATGGGCGCTGCCTCTAGTATCCGAACTAGAGTGCTATAAGTGTCTGATCGGGAAGTACAAATCCTTCGCGTAATTGGGAAGAAATCCCCAACGATTTGTAACCTCCGAACAACTCACTGGCTCTCGCCGCATCATGACAGTCAGTTTTCGGCTTTCTCTACTGAGGTGCTCCTTTGGATTAACCAAGGCATAATCGTAGTAGTTCTCCCTTTACTACCTTAGCCG
This sequence comes from Triticum urartu, assembly GCF_003073215.2. Taxonomy (NCBI): domain Eukaryota; kingdom Viridiplantae; phylum Streptophyta; class Magnoliopsida; order Poales; family Poaceae; genus Triticum; species Triticum urartu. Next base: position 323,529,343 of record NC_053023.1, on the reverse strand, counting down.
ATATAGCGGAACGTAAAGTTGCAAGCACAGGAGCTGGGCAACCCAACTATTGACCAAAGACATGATTTGGAGCCAATGCATATAATGCTAAATTCGGGGTGCCAAACTGTACTTATAAAAAGTGTTCGGACTTTTGTTGCCGTAACGTGGGGTGCTATGAAGCCCCTGGAAAACATCAAACGTACCAAAGTGTACGGGTGCTACCTGATAGGGTTATCCACAGGGGAGCTGAAAAAGAGAAAGGAAATAGAAAAGGTATGAAGGTAAAAGGCTGGAGTCCTACAGCTGCAGCCGCAAACTGTTCTCATTGTGATTTAATTAGTACGTCAAGGCGCATTGATATAGGTAGTGCGATAAGCAACATGCTATTTGACATGCCGACACTAAGGGAGAGCTGCATGTGGGTCCTGAAAAACAGGAAGAGTTATCGTTAATGGAATCTCCTAAAAAAGTCCCCCATATGTCTGTGTTTCTCGCTGTCTTGGTGTGTTTATCCTTCAAGAGGACCGATGACCAAACCACCAGATGGTGCCTGTGGGATTGAGACCTGAAAAGGATACCAGTAAAAGTGAAATTATGTGTGTATCCGTTGTCGGTTGAGCCGTACTATGGACCACAAGCTAGCTATGCCTCCGTTGATTCCCATGGGATTTTGAGTGCGTAATTATGTATGTGCGGCACGAATACCATCACTTGATTGTGACTGAGACGGAGGCCGTATTGCTAGTCGAGCTCCTGACGAGCCGAGCTCTCCTGCTGTAGAGTAGTTCGGACCCTCTTAACGGTGTCCGTCGGCTCGGCAGTCGAATTAAAGTTCTGCTTGAGAAGGCCGCTCTATAGTTTTACTGCTAAGGCAGCCGTGTGCTCTTCTGTACGGAGGGAGCGTTCCGTATTTCCATTGACCGTTATGGCGCCACATGGACCGGGCATCTCAAGCTTGAGGTAAGCATAGTGTGCTACTGCATTGAATCGAGCAAACACAGTTCGTCTGAGCAGTGCATGATAGCCGCTAAGGAAGGGGACGATATCAAAGATTAAATCCTCGCTTCGGAAGTTGTCCGGAGATCCGAAGACAACCTCCAGTGTGATTGAGCCCATACAGCGGGCTTCTACACCTGGTATGACGCCTTTGAAGGTAGTCCTGGTGGGCTTGATCTGTGATGGGTTAATGCCCATTTTTCGCGCTGTATCCTGATAGAGGAGATTGGGACTGCTACCTCCACCCATAAGGACGCGAGTCAGGTGGAACCCATCAATTATTGGGTGTAGGACCAGTGCGGACGAGCCACCATGACGGATATTGGTCGGATGATCCCGGCGATCAAAAGTGATCGGGCATGACGCCCACGGATTAAATTTTGGGGCGACTGGTTCTATCACGTAGATGTCCCTGAGCGCACGCTTGCGCTCCCTCTTGGGGATGTGGGTAGCGTATATCATGTTCACCGTTTTGACCTGAGGGGGGAACTTCTTCTGTCCCCCTGTGTTCGGTTGCTGGGGCTCTTCGTCATCATCCTCGCTTTGCGATCCCTTTTCCCTATTTTCGGCGTTTAATTTACCGGCATGTTTGAAAACCCAGCAATCTCTATTTTTATGATTGGGTGGTTTGTCTGGGGTGCCATGAATCTGGCACGGACGATCAAGTATGCGGTCCAAGCTGGATGGGCCTGAATTGTTCTTTTGGAACGGCATCCTTCGCTGACGGGACTTAGAGCCCCTGAATCCGGCATTGACCACTGTATCCTCGGTATTTTCATTGTTGTTTCGACAATTGTATTTGTTGTATAGCGACTTGTCTTTGCTAGTTTTAGCTTCAGGGGTGCCGGCCTCGCTTGCATTGTTTTTGCTACGGGCCACCCAACTGTCCTCGCCCGCACAAAAGCGGGTCATGAGTGCCGTGAGGGCAGCCATGGATTTTGGCTTTTCTTGGCCGAGGTGGCGAGCGAGCCATTCGTCTCGGATGCTGTGTTTGAAGAATGCTAGGTCTTCGGCATCCGGATAATCGACGATTTGGTACTTTTTAGTTAAGAACTTAGTCCAGAATTTCCTGGCGGACTCTCCGGGCTGTTGAACTATATGGCTTAAGTCATCAACGTCCGGAGGTCGAACATATGTACCTTGGAAGTTATCGAGGAAGGCCTCTTCCAAGTCCTCCCAGCTGCCAATAGAATTTTCAGGCAGACGATTGAGCCAGTGCCGAGCTGGCCCCTTGAGTTTTAAAGGGAGGTATTTGATGGCGTGGAGGTCATCGCCGCGGGCCATATGAATGTGGAGAATGAAGTCTTCGATCCACACCGCGGGGTCCGTGGTTCCATCGTATGGTTCTATATTCACGGGTTTGAACCCTTCTGGGAATTCATGATCCATGACCTCATCAGTGAAGCAATGAAGGTGTGCGGCGCCTCTATATCAGGTTGTATCGCGACGTAGCTCTGATGGAGTTCGTCTGCGGTTTTCAGCCCGCGCATGACTAAGTTTGTCACGTCCTAATAGGTGGCCATCATCGCGTGTCGAGGCACGTCCTCGTGATCCGTAGATTGATCTGGTGTGTCGTGCTTTATTGTTCAGGTTTTGCCGGAGGTCATATGTATGACCGTGGGCTAATTTACCTCTACCTGTGCGATGAGACGGGGTTGGCTGGTGTTCGGCGTGACTTGCCGTTTTGTCCCGACCACGTGGTGGTCGGTTAGCCGCATTGTATGATGGAGGTATGTATTCCGGCGCCTCCTCGTCAAACTGAGGTAGCAATTTGTGATTTGGGTAGCTTTTGGTTGGGTGCTTGAGGCCTTATTCTTCGGCTACTAGGACATTGGTCCATTTATCATTGAGCAGATCTTGGTCAGCTTGAAGCGGCTACTGCTTCTTTTTCAGGCTCCTTGCAGTGGCGATTAGCTGGCGCTTGAAGCGCTCCTACTCAAGAGCTTCCTCAGGCACGATGAAATCGTCAGTGCCGAGGCTCACCTCATCCTCCGAGAGCGGAAGATAACTTTCGTCCTTTGAGTCTTCGTTAGCTGTTTCATCTTGTTCGTTAGCTGTTTCAACGGGGCTTCGTTATCTTCAGCACCTTCTGGAGTGTTATCTTCTCCTGTGTCGGTGTTGATGTCTTTACTACGGCGTGACTTAGAGCGGCGTTGCTGACGCAGGTGCTTGGATTGTATTTTGGAAGGTTTATCCTTAGTTGGATATGTCTTGTCATCGCCGTTGTTCTCCTTTGGTGCATCCACTATGTATACATCATACGAGGAAGTGGCCGTCAAGCGTCCGGTGAACGGCGGGTTCTGGGCCTCTTCTTCTCCGGCATCATCGTCCATACCGTCGATGTCCTCGGAGTCGTAATCAAGTGTGTCGGTCAAATCCTCGACCGTGGCTATGAAGTTGGTGGCGGGTGGGAAGCAAAATTCTCCACCATCAGCCCCTAGTTCGGGTCGGATATAGTTCGGTTGTGAGTCCTCCGTCAAGGATAGGTTTTTTAATGAGTTTAGCATGTCGCCCAAAGGCGAGTGCTGGAAGATGTCTGCGACGCTGAATTCGAAGATCAATAAATGATCAGGTTCGGCATCCGCGGGGTCACATGGTTCGGAACTTATGGCCGAAGATGAGTCCGGAGTTCCAGTGGCACATGTATCGTCTGAGATCAAGTCTATGTGCGGCTCCAACGCCAGGGAATTTGTGGCCTCCGTGGTGGGCTTGAGCTTCCAGTCCTCGAATGCCGCAGTGTGCTACGGATCTCAGGCCGGAGTGGTCACAGGAGCTATCTCCTAGATACAGTCTAACGACAGATTTAGGTCATGTTCGTCAAGGTGATCGGGAGCAGTCATCGCGGTCTCGAATCCGGCGAAGTTCAATTCTCCACGGATGTCTGTAACATAGTTTAAACTCCCAAATCTGACCTGATGGCCAGGGCGTAGCTATCGATCTGCTCCAGGTGGCCAAATGAGTTGGCCCACAGTGCGAAGCCGCCGAACACGAAGATCTGCCCGGGGAGGAAAGTTTCTCCTTGGATAGTGTCACTATCGACGATTGAAGGGGCCATCAAACCTTTCGTCGACGGCATAGTGGAACTCTTAATGAAAGCACAAATGTCGGTGTCAAAACCGGCGGATCTCGGGTAGGTGGTCCCGAACTGTGCGTCTAAGGTCGATGGTAACAGGAGACAGGGGACACGATGTTTACCCAGGTTCGGGCCCTCTCTATGGAGGTAATACCCTACGTCCTGCTTGATTGATATTCATGAATACGAGTATTACAAGAGTTGATCTACCTCGAGATCGTAATGGCTAAACCCTAGAGGTCTAGCTGGTATGGCTATGATAATGAAATGCCGTCCTTTCCGGACTAAGTCCTCCGGTTTATATAGACACCGGGAGGATCTAGGGTTACATAAGGTCGGTTACCAAGAAAGGAATCTACATATTTGGTCGTCAAGCTTGCCTCCACGCCAAGGAGAGTCCCATCCAGACACGGGTGCAGTCTTCGGTCTTCGTATCTTCACAGCCCATTAGTCCGACCCATGGCTAACAGGCCGGACGTCCGAGGACCCCTTAGTCCAGGACTCCCTCACTCACGACCGCCCCCGGTCGCGGGTGACCTACGCTGCATCAAGCAACTACCGGGAGAAACCCTATAGAGGTACATCCAGCGCTTCAATAGTGCGTGAATCAAGATCCCCAATGTGACAGACGAGGCCATTATCTCAGCCTTCTCTGATGGCCTCCACGACATCAAGATGAAGGAGGAGCTCACCATCCATGAAGAGTTGTGCACGACCTTGGAGCTGTTCAACATCGCGACCAAGTGTGCAAGGACTGAGGAGGGGAGCCTCTCCCTTCTCGAGCTCCCGGCTGCAGATCCAGAGGAGAAGAAGGCCAAGGCCAAGGACGTGAAGCGCAAAGGAGTGGCCGTGCTCGCGGCGCTACCAGACACCAAGCGCGGCCGAGATCTTCCCGAGTCATCCAAGGGCAGCCGTATGTTCCACGCCTTCCACAACGTGCACACGCACAACACTAATGACTGCCAAGAGCTTAGCGCCATTTGAGATGGACGCTTCGGTCGACGGCCCGAGCGCAACGACCGCGGCTATGGCCGAGGAGGTGGACGTGGTGGAGGACGTTGGGACGACCGCGGGCCCCACCAAGAGTGGCGCGACCAGCCTCGCGAGGATCGTTGGCAGGACCAGCCTCATGAGGGCGCCTGGAGGGACTAGCCTCGTGAGGACAGTCCTCAGGGAAACCCTGGTCTCCCTCCACTATCGCCGCCATGAAGGAACGACGACCATCAACAGGACGAGGGGGCTGGGGGCTTCCAAGAGCCGCGAGCTATCGCCTGCATCTTGGGCGGAGCTCAAGCCCTAGCCTCTCAACGAGTCTTCAAGAAGTTTGCTCGCGAGGTGAACGCAGTCCTCCCCTGGTCGAGGCCACACGCCCGCTCAGATGGTCCAGGTATGCCATCACCTTTAGCTCGGCGGGCCAACTCAAGTGCGCGGCAACGGTCGGCGTTCTCCAGATGCTCTATTCACCCGTCTTCAGCATTGTCCAAGTCACCAAGACCCTCATGGACGGCGGCGTAGGGCTCAATGTCTTGTCCGTCAAGACCTTCGACCGCCTTCAAGTGCCATACGATCAGCTCCAGCATACCAAGCCTTTCTCAGGAGTGACTGACGGCTCTACCACCCCGAGAGGGCAGGATCACCTCCCTGTCACCTTCAGTGAGCGCGACAACTACCACACCAAGGTCATCAACTTCGACGTCGCCCACATCTGTCTGCCATACTGTAGGATCGAAAGTATGTCTAGAGGGGGGTGATTAGACTACTTGACCAAATAAAAAACTTAACTTTTTCCCAATTTTAGTTCTTGGCAGATTTTAGCTATTTTGGGACAAGTCAAGCAATCATCACACAATTCAAGCAAGCATGCAAAGAGTATATTGGCAGCGGAAAGTAAAGCATGCAACTTGCAAGAATGTAAAGGGAAGGGTTTGGAGAATTCAAACGCTATTGGAGACACGGATGTTTTTCCCGTGGTTCGGATAGGTGGTGCTATCCTACATCCACGTTGATGGAGACTTCAACCCACGAAGGGTAACGGTTGCGCGAGTCCACACAGGGCTCCACCCAAGGGTAACGGTTGCGCGAGTCCACACAGGGCTCCACCCACGAAGGGTCCACGAAGAAGCAACCACCCACAAAGGGTCCATGAAGAAGCAACCTTGTCTATCCCACCATGGCCATCGCCCACACAGGACTTGCCTCACTAGCGGTAGATCTTCACGAAGTAGGCGATCTCCTTGCCCTTACAAACTCCTTGGTTCAACTCCACAATCTTGTCGGAGGCTCCCAAGTGACACCTAGCCAATCTAGGAGACACCACTCTCCAAGAAGTAACAAATGGTGTGTAGGTAATGAACTCCTTGCTCTTGTGCTTCAAATGATAGTCTCCCCAACACTCAACTCTCTCTCATAGGATTTGGATTTGGTGGAAAGAAGATTTGAGTGGAAAGCAACTTGGGAAGGCTAGAGATCAAGATTCATATGGTAGGAATGGAATATCTTGGTCTCAACACATGAGTAGGTGGTTCTCTCTCAGAACATATGAGTTGGAAGTGGTGTGTGTGTTCTGATGGATCTCTCATCGAATGAGGAGGAGGTGGAGGGGTATATATAGCCTCCACACAAAATCCAACCGTTACACAGTTTTCCAATCTCGGTGGGACCGAATCAATAAACTCGGTTGGACCGAAAATGTAAACCTAGTGACCGTTAGTGATTTTCGGTGGGACTGACATGCAACTCGGTAGGACCGATATGGTTAGGGTTTGGGCATAACGTAATCTCGGTGAGACCGATTACACAAACTCGGTGAGACCGAATTTGGTAATTAGCTAACCAGAGAGTTGGTCAGGAAAACTCGGTGGGACCGATTTGCTCTTTCGGTGAGACCGAGTGGAACTCGGTGAGACCGAAAAGTTACAAAAGGGAAACACTGAGTTTACATTGCAATCTCGGTGGGACCGATTCGCTCTTTCGGTGAGACCGAAAAGTTACGAAAGGGAAACAGAGAGTTTGCAACCCCATCTCGGTGAGACCGAGATCCTTATCGGTAGAACCGAATTGCTAGGGTTTAGCAGTGGCTTATGACAAATGAAACTCGGTGGCGCCGGATAGGAAGAATCGGTAGGACCAAGTTTGGCTTAGGGTTTAGGTCATTTGTGGATACGGGAAAGTAGTTGAGGGTTTTGGAGCATATCACTAAGCACATGAAGCAAGAGGCTCATTAAGCAACACCTCATCCCTCCTTAATAGTATTGGCTTTTCCTAAAGACTCAATGTGATCTTGGTTCACTAAAATATAAAATGAAGAGTCTTGAGCTTTTGAGCTTGAGCCAATCCTTTGTCCTTAGCATTTTGAGGGTTCCACTTTCACATCCATGCCATGCCAATCACTGAGCTTTCCTGAAATAATCATCTTGGAATAGCATTAGCTCAATGAGCTATATGTTGTTATGAATTACCAAAACCACCTAGGGATAGTTACACTTTCAATCTCCCCCTTTTTGGTAATTGATGACAACATATAGATCAAAGCTTCGACAAATGATAATAAGCATGAAATATATCGTCGCTTTGAGAAGTATGTGATAAGTAAGAGCTCCCCCTAAATTTGTGCATATTTAAAATTTGCTTTGGACTGCAAATGCACAAGGAGTTAGAGTCATGGGTTACTCTTCCATGTCACATACATCTTGGTGGAGCGCTTAAAATGATAAGAATGAAATACATGCACTCTATCACCAAGAATAATGAATGATCACATAAGATAGATAAGATAATAGCATTAAGCAAGCATTAAGTGTAGCTTATGATCAAACACATGATCATCAATGTCTCACAAGCATAGTATCTCAAGCACTCAAAAGCAAACAAGTTTGAAAAACCACCAAATAAAGCAAGAGAGAAAAGCAACACTCTCTCTCTCGAAGCCTATGATCTATACATCTTCTCCCCCTTTGGCAACAAGTTACCAAAAAGTTCCTAGAAAATGCATAGCACTAGATTGACGCTCAGGCTTGATCTTTAGGTGGTGGTGGAGTCCGGATCACTCCAAGGACGAAGGCTTCGGTAGATGCTGAAGTAGACGCTGGAGTTGGAGCTGAAGTAGATGCTGGAGCTGGTGGAACTGAGGCTGTGGCTGGTGCTGAGGTGGTGGCTCTTGTGTCAGCAACTGGCACGGCAGACGACCTCGGACCTCTTGGCACTCTGGCAAAGGCATGAGTAGTAGTCCTGCCTCTCCTCTCCTGCATGTCCTCTTGGAGCTGCTCCACTGCAGACTGAACTTCCGTTACTTTGACATCCAACTCATAGAACTTCTGTTCCATGATCCTCTCTAGGCTCTGCTGATTTTGAGTGAGGGTGGCCAGACTTTGCTCAATCCTCAGCGTGGATGCAATCAAGTAACCAAGCTGCTCTTGTTTGGTCTTCAAGAAATATTCAGATGCCTCCTCTTGAGTAGGCATCTTGGCAGCTTTCTCCTTCCTCGCCTTTTCCTTCTTTGCGTAAGCTTGTGCAGACGATGGCTCGTTCTCAGTGATCACAACTTCATTGTTCTCAAAATCTGGACGGATGGGCAAATGTTCCTTGTCCAATAAATATATGCCCGTGCCCATCTTGGAGTTGATGAGCTCCTGAATCTGAGGGGCATATCCGCAGCTCCTCTTCTGGTCTACTGCAGTCCTCTTGATTGTTTCCACTATGAGGCTCATCACCTTGAACTTCTGAGGCACATCAAACACATGTAGCAAGTTGATAGCATGGCCTCTGATCATCTTGTGATCTCCAGACTTGGGCAGTAAGGTGTGCCTTAGTATCCAATTGATCGTCAGGAGCCCTGACAGAAGGTAATGTACTGATCCAAACTTGAAAGTATTAAGTGCTTCATTTGGGATCTCCTTGTACATACTTGACATTGAGTTGTGGTCCATTTTCTTCTTGGCATAGATATCCAAGTCATCATCTTGCTCCTCTGGGGCATTAATGATCTGTGCCCACTCAGCAACTGTGGATTGGTACCTTGTACCCTCAGACATCCATGTGATCCTCCCATCTGGATAAAAGTGAGCTGTGGAGTAGAACTGCATGATGAGTTCCTCGTTCCACTTTGTGAGCTTCTGCCCAACAAAGTCAGCTACTCCACAAGCTATGAAGCTGTCTTGCACTCCAGGATAGTGCTCCTCATTGTCCTTGATGTATGTCCAATCAACCCATCGCATATCACAGACAATGGGCTTCTTATCTAGCAGCACTGTCTCATAAAAATCCTGCTGCTCCTTGGTGTGAAACCTGTAGTCCACGGCAGTCCTTCTCCTTGAGGCATATGGGTCTGCTTCTCTCCACTTCCTCAGCCCTGAATCTCTCCTGAGCTTCATGTCCTCAGCCACAGGATGAGCATCGTTGTGGTCTGGGATCTTGGGCTTTAGCTTCCTTAGGACATTCTCTTCCTCTTATTCAGCAACAGTCTCAGGCACTGGGGCCTTGTTCTTCTCAGCTGCAGGGATGCTTCTTGTGTTCCTCTTTGGCTTTGGCTTTGGAGCTGGCTTGGCCTTGGAAGCAGCTCCCCCTGATTTTATGGCATCTCCCATTAGCTTGGGTGCCTTGGGTGTTGGTGCAGCTACTTCTTCTTCTTCTTCCTCTTCCATGATGGAAGCTTTGCCAAGCACTCTAGCCACAGTCTTCTTCACCCTTTCCTTTCTTTTCTTGCTCTTAGCTGCAACTGGCTCTATGGGCTTCTCAGTTGACATTCTGGCCTTTGACATTGGCTGCCTGCCTGCTGGCCTTTTGATTTTCAGGCCTGGCTTAATGCCTTGAGCTGGCTCAACTCTCTTGGAAGTGGCCTCTTCCTCTGCCACATAGTCTTCATCTTCGGAATCAGAAGTCCTCTTCTTTCTCTGTCTCATTGCAGCTTTTGGCAAGTTGCTAGGGGTGCTCCTGCTGCCTTCATCAGAAGAGCTGGAGGGACTAGTGCCCTCACTCATCACCACTTGCTGTTCTGACAGATTCTGGCTATCACTCTGGTCTGACATGCTGCAAGCTCTGACTGCTGACCCTGTGAACAGATTATAGATGAGGTAGAAAGGATGAACATCACAAAATGCAGAGATTTTTGCAAAAAGAATGATCCAAAAACTTAGTTTTAGTTTCCTACTGAAATCATCTCGGATCTACCAATTTTCAAACTCGGTGATACCGAAGCAGTTTTGGAACCTAAACTAGTGAACTCGGTAGGACCGAGTCACAGTTCGGTGGCACCGAGACTGCTAGGGTTTCACAAAGTTCCAAAATCGGTCACACCGATAAGTAATTCTCGGTCAGACCGAGTCTAACTTGTGCAATGGCATAAGCCAAATCGGTGGGACCGAGTTTTTCAACTCGGTGGGTCCGAGATGGTTTCGGCGGAAACCTAAACCTAGAATTTTCGAATCAAAACTAATCTACGGGCGTTTTGACTGGATAGAAGTTTATCAAACGTGGCTAGAATCAATATGATCACAATGCGCTAGGAATCAGATTGAGGAATAGCACAAAGATCAAGTCCATACCCTAGTTCGGCGGGGACTTGCTACGGCGGCAACGGCGGGGCAGAATTCCCGTTGACGGCGACGGAGACCAGCGACTGGAGGCGGCTGGCGGCGAGAAGACGATCCAGAGACCACGAGGGCAGAGCAGGCTATCGCGCGGGCGAAGGGGTTCGGAGAAATTTCCAAATTTTGCCCGTGACTATATATAGCCCGACCCTGTCGGTGTGACCGAGTGGAACAACTCGGTGGCACCGAGATTCATAACTGCGTGCAGTTACAGAAACTCGGTGTGACCGAAATGTTCAAATCGGTTGCACCAAGATCAACTTAATGATCTCGGTAGGACCGAAAGTGGAGTATCGGTCAGACCGAGAATCAAAAAGAGGTTTTGGAAGTTTAAGTCTATGACGAATCGGGGACTCCGAGCGCTCCTCACACAGAGTGGTTCGAATCTGACTTGATCAAATTTTGTGATGCAGCATGAATAGAGTTTGAGACGAGAAAAGCATAGATAGCTAGAGGAGGTTCTTAGGCATTCTTGTCCATCCACTTGGCAAAAGAAGATAAAACCAAACAATCAAAACAACAAGTGGATGTCCTCGAATGAGTAAAATATGCAACCAGCATGCTCACACAATAAGATGGCAAATGAAATATGTGACAAGACATGCACAACCAATTCTAGCATCTATCAAGCAATTTGCGATGACTAGGTCATCTATATATGAGTATATTGACTTAGGAGCCAAGTGAGAACACTTGATCATAGGTCATACTCATCATTTAAGCTCAAGTGGGGTTACCACTTTTACATAAAGCATTGTTGTGTTCACATCTTTAGAGTTTCTTTAGCTCAAGTCTTAGAGTAAAGCTCCCCCTAGATGTGATATCCCCCCTAAGAGGGATGAACTAACCTTGGGTTTTGTCGCTGATGACTTCATGTAGATATTGAAGATGTGGATGCTCAATGTTGATGTAGATCTCTTGGAGCTATCCATTTGAGTGAATTGCACTTTCAATACGTACATGGGTTAGTCCCACAAGGAACAAACAAGGATATCCATAGACATAGAGTGATGCACACAAAAGATGATGTCCATGAAAACTTTTAGGTTACCTTGTCCCTTGTCTTACCAACAAGA
>NC_053023.1:323497170-323516632 GCF_003073215.2 Triticum urartu | reverse complement strand
AAGAAATTCCTCCTGCCATGTTTTTTTGATAAACAGGCTGCTAGTGTGTGCGTGAGAGGAGCGGCTGAGTAGGCCAGCTACGTGAGAGGGGCGGCTGAATAGAGCACCGAGAGTACCCACTAGGCCACTACGCAGGTGTACTTCCCCTGCATTTATAGTACAGCGATGGTTCTAGAGAACAGTAGTACCCTCCACTTCCAACTGTAGCTCCTTGGCCCTGAGATTCAAGAGTTCAAAACTGGTGCACTATACTAGACTAGACTAGAAGTTCAGTACATTGCACTACTAGTTGAGAAAAGTAGTACTAGTACTGCTACAGTACGAGTACGTACTCCTCCGTCACATAATGTAAGATGTTTTTTGACACTAGTTGGCGTGTACAAAAAATGGCAAAAACATAGCCAAAATTTCTTAATCCACGCCAAAAACTACTACCTAGTGCCAAAAATTTCTTACTAGTGCTATTATTTACAGTATAATGCAATCCCATAACGTTCCATAATCCCTTTCTTTCAAAAAAATCACTTCTGGAGAGAAGATTGCTATCTCCACGCGAGCTTCTCATAGGCCAGTGCCACCGCATGCAGTCATGTGAGAGAGAGGGAGACATCCATGCAGCATGCAGAGAGAGGAGAACGTGGGCGGACAGCCAATGGGTTGCATGGGGCATTTATAGCTGCTAACTCCTCCCATCCATGTGCCAGGGGTATTTCCATCCAGAAAGCATGCAGCGAGCCCCTGCCTTGATATCCGGGTCTGCTCTTATGCACAGAGTAAAAAGAATCAGAGGGAGTACTAGTAGTAAATAATAGCCTCACCCCTTCGCTGAGGAACGATCTACAGTCGGAAGGGACGAGGCCCTGCGGTTACTACGCTCTTATCTCCTCCTCGCCAGTTCCCCTCCCCCCGAAGAGAAGGCAGTTCATCGCTGCTCCCATGGATTCGCCAGGTGGTTCTCCTCCTTGTCGGGGCTGGAAGACCTTGGACAACGATCCTGTGGGATAAATCGCACGCCGCTCCGACGTCCTCATCGCCGCAAGACTAGGTGCTTCCTCCACCAACTTTTTCAAGACGCTGCTTAAACAGGCCATGCTTGTTGGTCTTCCACGCATCCTCGAGGAGAAGGTTCTTCTATGGGACAATCCTTCAAATAGTCCACCGCTCCTTGGCCATGGTTGCACGTTGACTCCGCTAGAGTTGCCAACGTTGAGAGGTAGTCGGATTTTGTTCGATGAGCAGGTCAGTAATGGAGTTTGATCATGTAGTACATAGTTATTCCATTTCCATCCCATAATTTCTCCGCTGCCCACCGTCTTATATATAGGTCTGGGTCGATGCCAACGAAGATTGGCTTGCATACCTCCGGCCGAATACCACCATCATTTTGCACAACATCCACAATAGTGCGGCCGTTCCGGTAGACCCCTTCTCCACCATTGGGATCGGCCTTCTGGACTGGCTGGGCAAGAATACGTATGATGATGCCTACATGAGATTGAAGAAGATAGCAATTGCGGACCCGCCGACAAAGCGACGTGGCTACGACGATTACTATCTCATCGTGGTGGTCGACATAAGGATTGCCATCAATGCAGGAGGCAGTAATGGCAGAGGCTGGCGTATGTTGGTGGCGGCAGATTTGTACCCCTACATGTTCGAAGACGCCGTGCGCCATCTAGGTCGCATCTTCGCTGTGAAAATCCAGGGGACTTGTTTCATCTGGTTGACATCCTATGGTACGGGAGATTACAAACAGAATGCACAAACCATCATTTGCAGGGACCAGTCATCCCCCGATCAAAATAAGATCGCCGATCCTGGATGTTTATTTGCATCCGCGATTCGGTCTAACCTGGAACCATGTAGCTGACTTTGGCATATTGGGATCAACTATCTTAGCAGTCGTTACCCATGGTACCACTGATGTGCAACATGGTCACATAATCTACCATGATCGGACCGTCACCATCTACCCAGGTATTCCCTTTTTAACCCTCTCGCCTTCTCTTTCATTGTTGTACTACTAGTATACTTTGTAGTACTACTAGTAGGAGTACTTTTTACCTTGGAGGACGCGTATAGCTAGCTAGGCCCTTGAAGACTTGAACCCACTAGCTGCCACCATTTTTGTTTTTCCATGTCTTACTATCTCATCCATGTAGCCAAGAGTGGCTATATATAATAAGCCGGTTATTTTACTTCCTCTATACCGGAGTAGTACTATTTGCTGCACAGTATTACTGACCGCCACATTTGAGCACAACATTATTATGCATGGACCTTGACTATGTACGTCACCATGTGTCCAGATGTGGGATGACGCGTGTACCAGATGAACGGCGCCGAGTTCGACCCCCGTGATGCTACGTGGGTGCTGATACGTCTCCAACGTATCTACTGTTTTGGACTATATTGGGCTTTATTTTCCACTTTTATATATTTTTGGGACTAACCTATTAACCGGAGGCCCAGCCCAGAATTGCTGTTTTTTGCCTATTTCAATGTTTCGCGGAAATGGAATATCAAACAGAGTCCAAACGGAATAAAACCTTCGGGAACGTGATTTTCTCACCGAACATGATCCAGGAGACTTGGACCCTACTCCAAGGAGTCAAAGAGGCAGTCACGAGGGTGGGGGCGCCCCCCTAGGGCGCACCCCCTGCCTCGTGGGCCCCTCGGTGCTCCACCGACGTACTCCTTCCTCCTATATATACATATGTACCCCCAAACAATCAGAACAGGAGCCAAAAACCTAATTCCACCGCCGCAACTTTCTGTATCCACGAGATCCCATCTTGGGGCCTGTTCCGGAGCTCCGCCGGAAGAGGGCCGTCATCACGGAGGGCTTCTACATCATCATAGCCTCTCCGATGAAGTGTGAGTAGCTTACCTTAGACCTTCGGGTCCATAGTTAGTAGCTAGATGGCTTCTTCTCTCTTTTTGGATCTCAATACAAAGTTCTCCCCCTCTCTTGTGGAGATCTATTCGATGTAATCTTCTTTTTGCGGTGTGTTTGTTGAGACGATGAATTGTGGGTTTATGATCAAGTCTATCTATGAATAATATTTGAATCTTCTCTGAATTCTTTTATGTATGATTGGTTATCTTTGCAAGTCTCTTCGAATTATCCGTTTGGTTTGGCCAACTAGATTGGTAGTTCTTGCCATGGGAGAAGTGCTTAGCTTTGGGTTCGATCTTGCAGTGTCCTTTCCCAGTGACAGAAGGGGCAGCAAGGCATGTATTGCATCGTTGCCATCGAGGATAACAAGATGGGGTTTATTTCATATTGCATGAATTTATCTCTCTACATCATGTCATCTTGCTTAAAGCGTTACTCTGTTTTTAACTTAAAACTCTAGATGCATGCTGGATAGCGGTCGATGAGTGGAGTAATAGTAGTAGATGCAGAATTGTTTCGGTCTACTTGTCACGGACGTGATGCCTATATGCATGATCATGCCTAGATATTCTCATAACTATGCTCAATTCTGTCAAGTGCTCAACAGTAATTTGTTCACCCACCGTAGAATACTTATGCTCTCGAGAGAAGCCACTAGTGAAACCTATGGCCCCCGGGTTTATCTTTATCATATTGATCTCCTACTACTTAGTTATTTCCTTTGCTATTTACTTTGCCTTTATTTTACTTTGCATCTTTTATCATAAAAATACCAAAAAAATTATCTTATCATATCTATCAGATCTCACTCTCGTAAGTGACCGTGAAGGGATTGACAACCCCTTATCGCGTTGGTTGCGAGGAGTTATTTGTTTTGTGCAGGTACGAGGGACTCGTGTGTAGCCTCCTACTGGATTGATACCTTGGTTCTCAAAAACTAAGGGAAATACTTACGCTACTTTGCTGCATCATCCCTTCCTCTTCGGGGAAAACCAAGCAGTGCTCAAGAGGTAGCAAGAAGGATTTCTGGCGCCGTAGCTGGGGAGGTCTACACAAAAATCAACATACCAAGTACCCATCACATACCCTTATCTCCCGCATTACATTATTTGCCATTTGCCTCTCGTTTTCCTCTCCCCCACTTCACCCTTGCCGTTTTATTCGCCCTCTCTCTCTATCCTCCCTCTCTTTCTCTATTTGCCTCTTTTTGCCCGCTTGCTTTTTGTTTGCTTGTGTGTTAGTTTGCTTGCTTGTCACGATGGCTCAAGATAACACTAAATTGTGTGACTTCTACCAAACCAACAAATGATTTTATTAGCACTCTGATTGCTCCTCTTACCGATGCTGAATCTTGTGAAATTAATACTGCTTTGCTGAATCTTGTCATGAAAGATCCGTTTTCCGGCCTTCCTAGTGAAGATGCCTACCCATCTAAATAGCTTCGTTGATTTGTGTGACATGCAAAAGAAGAAAGATGTGGATAATGATATTGTTAAATTGAAGCTATTTCCTTTTTCGCTTAGAGATCGTGCTAAAGCTTGGTTTTCGTCTTTGCCTAAAAATAGTATTGATTCATGGAATAAGTGCAAAGATGCTTTTATCTCTAAGTATTTTCCTCCCGCTAAGATCATCTCTCTTAGAAACGATATTATGAATTTTAAGCAACTTGATCATGAACATGTTGCACAAGCTTGGGAGAGAATGAAATTAATGATACGTAATTGCCCTACTCATGGTTTGAATTTGTGGATGATTATACAAAAATTTTTATGCCGGATTGAATTTTGCTTCTAGAAATCTTTTAGATTCGGCCGCGGGAGGCACTTTTATGGAAATCACTTTAGGAGAATGCTACTAAACTCCTAGATAATATTATGGTTAATTATTCTCAATGGCATACTGAAAGATCTACTAATAAAAAGGTGCATGCGATAGAAGAAATTAATGTTTTGAGTGGAAAGATGGATGAACTTATGAAATTATTTGCTAATAAGAGTGTTTCTTCTGATCCTAATGATATGCCCTTGTCTACTTTGATTGAGAATAATAATGAATCTATGGATGTGAATTTTGTTGGTAGGAACAATTTTGGTAACAACGCGTATAGAGGAAATTTCAATCCTAGGCCTTATCCTAGTAATACCTCTAATAATTATGGTAATTCCTACAACAATTCTTATGGAAATTATAATAAGATGCCCTCTGATTTTGAATCTAATATTAAAGAATTTATTACTTCGCAAAAGAATTTCAATGCTATGATTGAAGAAAAATTGCTTAAGATTGATGAGTTGGCTAGGAACGTTGATAGAATTTCTCTTGATGTTGATTCTTTGAAACTTAGATCTATTCCACCTAAGCATGATATCAATGAGTCTCTCAAAGCCATGAGAATTTCCATTGATGAGTGCAAAGAAAGAACCGCTAGGATGCGTGCTAAGAAAGATGCCTTTATAAGAGCGTGTTCTTCTAGTTCCTATGAAAATAATGATGAAGATCTAAAAGTTATTGATGTGTCCCCTATTAAATCTTTGTTTTGCAATATGAATATTGATAATGATGGGACTGATTATGATCCACCTTTACCTAGAAGGCGTTCCAAGAATTCTGAATCTTTTGATCTTGATGCTAAATTTGATAAAAGTGGGATTAAAGAAATTAAAACTCTAGATGTTGCTAAACCCATTATTATGGATTTCAAGGAATTTAACTATTAAAATTGCTCTTTGATTGATTGTATTTCCTTGTTGGAATCCGTGCTAAATTCTCCTCATGCTTATAGTAAAAATAAAGCGTTTACTAAACATATCGTTGATGCCTTGATGCAATCTTATGAAGAAAACTTGAATTGGAAGTTTCTATCCCTAGAAAACTTTGTGATGAGTGGGAACCAACTATTAAAATTAAAATTAAATATCACGAATTCTATGCTTTATGTGATTTGGGTGCTAGTGTTTCCACGATTCCAAAGACTTTGTGTGATTTGTTAGGTTTTCGTGATTTTGATGATTGCTCTCTAAACTTGCACCTTGCGGATTCCACTATTAATAAACCTATGGGAAGAATTAATGATATTATTATTGTTGCAAATAGGAATTATGTGCCCGTTTATTTTATTGTCTTGACATAGATTGCAATCCTTCGTGTCTATTATCTTGGTAGACCTTTCTTAGAACGATGGTGCATTATTGATATGAATGAAGGAAATATTAGATTCCAATTTCATAAAGGAAGCAGACAAACACTTTCCTAGATTAAAATTAATTACCTTATGATCTATTATGAGAGCCACTTATGGATTGCCACCAAAGATGGCAATACCTAGATCTATCCTTGCTTGTTATGCCTAGCTAGGGGCGTTAAACGATAGCGCTTGTTGGGAGGCAACCCAATTTTATTTTTATTCCTTGCCTTTTGCTCCTGTTTAGTAATAAGTAATTTATATAGACTCTGTTTTTGTTGTGTTTATTGTGTTTAATTAGTGTTTGTGCCAAGTAGAACCGTTGAGAAGACTTGGGGAAAGTCTTGTTGAACTTGCTGTAAATAACAGAAACTTTAGCGCTCACGAGAACTGCTGTAATTTTTATTTGGAAAGTGATATTTAGTTAATTATTTTGTAATATGATTAATAGATAAATTCCTCATATCCATAAATTTATTTTAGAATATTTGGGGTTCTAGATCTTGCGCTAGCTACAGATTACTACAGACTGTTCTATTTTTGACAGATTCTGTTTTTCGTGTGTTGTTTGCTTATTTTGATGAATCTATGGCTAGTAAAATAGTTTATAAACCATAGAGAAGTTGGAATACAGTAGGTATAACACCATATAAATAAAGAATGAGTTAATTACAGTACCTTGAAGTGGTCTTTTGTTTTCTTTCGCTAACGGAGCTCACGAGATTTTCTACTTTAAGTTTTGTGTTGTGAAGTTTTCAAGTTTTGGGTAAAGATTTGATGGATTATGGAACAAGGAGTGGCAAGATCCTAAGCTTGGGGATTCCCATGGAACCCCCAAGATAATCTAAGGACACCTAAAAACCAAAGCTTGGGGATGCCCCGGAAGGCATCCCCTCTTGTCTACTTCTATCGGTAACTTTACTTGGAGCTATATTTTTATTCGCCACATGATATGTGTTTTGCTTGGAGCGTCTTGTATGATTTGAGTATTTGTTTTTTTACCACAATCATCCTTGCTGTACACACCTTTTGAGAGAGCCATACATGATTTGGAATTTGTTAGAATACTCTATGTGCTTCGCTTATATCTTTTGAGTTATATAGTTTTGCTCTAGTACTTCACTTATATCTTTTAGAGCACGGTGGTGGATTTGTTTTATAGAAACTATTGATCTCTCATGCTTCACTTAGATTATTTTGAGAGTCTTAATAGCATGGTAATTTTGCTTAAAATCCTAATATGCTAGGTATTCAAGAATAATAAATTCTTATGAGTGTGTTGAATACTATGAGAAGTTTGATACTTGATAATTGTTTTGAGATATAAAGATGGTGATATTAAAGTCATGCTAGTTGAGTAGTTGTGAATTTGAGAAATACTTGTGTTGAAGCTTGTGATTCCCGTAGCATGCACGTATGGTGAACCGTTATGTGATGAAGTCGGAGCATGATTTATTTATTGATTGTCTTCCTTATGAGTGGCGGTCGGGGACGAGCGATGGTCTTTTCCTACCAATCTATCCCCCTAGGAGCATGTGCGTAATACTTTGCTTTGATAACTTGTAGATTTTTGCAATAAGTATATGAGTTCTTTATGACTAATGTTGAGTCCATGGATTATACGCACTCTCACCCTTCCACTTTGCTAGCCTCTCTAATAACGCGCACCTTTCGCCGGTATCATACACCCACCATATACCTTCCTCAAAACAGCCACCATACCTACCTATTATGGCATTTCCATAGCCATTCCGAGATATATTGCCATGCAACTTTCCACCGTTCCGTTTATTATGACACACTCCATCATTGTCATATTGCTTAGCATGATCATGTAGTTGACATCGTATTTGTGGCAAAGCCACCATTCATAATTCTTTCATACATGTCACTCTTGATTCATTGCATATCCCGGTACACCGCCGGAGGCATTCATATAGAGTCATATTTTGTTCTAAGTATCGAGTTGTAATTGTTGAGTTGTAAGAAAATAAAAGTGTGATGATCATCATTATTAGAGCATTGTCCCAGTGAGGAAAGGATGATGGAGACTATGATTCCCCCACAAGTCGGGATGAGACTCCGGACGAAAAAAAGAGGCCATAAAAAGAGAAACAAATAAAAAATAAAAATGAGAGAAAAAGAGAGAAGGGACAATGCTACTATCCTTTTACCACACTTGTGCTTCAAAGTAGCACCATGATCTTCATGATAGAGAGTCTCCTATGTTATCACTTTCATATACTAGTGGGAATTTTTCATTATAGAACTTGGCTTGTATATTCCAATTATGGGCTTCCTCAAAATGCCCTAGGTCTTCATGAGCGAGCAAGTTTGGATGCACACCCACTTAGTTTCTTTTTTGAGCTTTCACATACTTATAGCTCTAGTGCATCCGTTGCATGGCAATCCCTACTCACTCACATTGATATCTATTAATGGGCATCTCCATAGCCCGTTGATACACCTAGTTGATGTGATACTATCTTCTCCTTTTTTGTCTTCTCCACAACCACCATTCTATTCCACCTATAGTGCTATGTCCATGGCTCACGCTCATGTATTGCGTGAAGATTGAAAAAGTTTGAGAACATCAAAAGTATGAAACAATTGCTTGGCTTGTCATCGGGGTTGTGCATGATTTAAATTATTTTGTGTGGTGAAGATGGAGCATAGCCAGACTATATGATTTTGTAGGGATACTTTCTTTGGCCATGTTATTTTGAGAAGACATAATTGCTTAGTTAGTATGCTTGAAGTATTATTATTTTTATGTCTAATAGAACTTTTGTCTTGAATTTTGGATCTGAATATTCATACCACAATTAAGAAGAATTACATTAAAATTATGCCAAGTAGCACTCCGCATCAAAAATTCTGTTTTTATCATTTACCTACTCGAGGACGAGCAAGGAATTAAGCTTGGGGATGCTTGATACGTCTCCAACGTATCTATAATTTTTGATTGCTCCATGCTATATTATCTACTGTTTTGGACATTATTGGTCTTTATTATCCACTTTTATATTATTTTTGGGACTAACCTATTAACCGGAGGCCCAGCCCAGAATTGCTGTTTTTTGCCTGTTTTAGGGTTTCGAAGAAAAGGAATATCAAACGGAGTCCAAACGGAATGAAACCTTCGGGAACGTGATTTTCTCAACGAACAAGACCTAGGAGACTTGGACCCTACGTCAAGACACAAAAGAGGAGGCCACGAGGTAGGGGGGCGCCTACCCCAGGCGCGCCCTCCACCCTCGTGGGCCCCCTGTTGCTTCACCGACGTACTCCTTCCTCCTATATATACCTACGTACCCCCAAACGATCAGATACGGAGCCAAAACCCTAATTCCACCGCCGCAACTTTCTGTATCCACGAGATCCCATCTTGGGGCCTGTTCCGGAGCTCCGCCGGAGGGGGCATCGATCACGGAGGGCTTCTACATCAACACCATAGCCCTCCGATGAAGTGTGAGTAGTTTACCTCAGACCTTACGGGTCCATAGTTATTATCTAGATGGCTTCTTCTCTCTTTTTGGATCTCAATACAATGTTCTCCCCCTCTCTTGTGGAGACTATTCGATGTAATCTTCTTTTTGTGGCGTGTTTGTTGAGACGATGAATTGTGGGTTTATGATCAAGTTCTATCTATGAACAATATTTGAATCTTCTCTGAATTCTTTTATGTATGATTGGTTATCTTTGCAAGTCTCTTCGAATTATCAGTTTGGTTTGGCCTACTAGATTGATCTTTCTTGCAATGGGAGAAGTGCTTAGCTTTGGGTTCAATCTTGCGGTGTCCTTTCCCAGTGACAGTAGGGGCAGCAAGGCACGTATTGTATTGTTCATCGAGGATAACAAGATGGGGTTTTTCATATTGCATGAGTTTATCCCTCTACATCATGTCATCTTGCTTAAGGCGTTACTCTATTTTTAACTTATACTCTAGATGCATGCTGGATAGCGGTCGATGAGTGGAGTAATAGTAGTAGATGCAGGCAGGAGTCGGTCTACTTGTCTCGACGTGATGCCTATATACATGATCATGACCTAGATATTCTCATAACTATGCTCAATTCTGTCAATTGCTCAACAGTAATTTGTTCACCCACCGTAGAATACTTATGCTCTCGAGAGAAGCCACTAGTGAAACCTATGGCCCCCGGGTCTATCTTCATCATATTAATCTCCTACTACTTAGTTATTTCCTTTGCTTTTTTTTACTTTCTATTTTACTTTGCATCTTTATCACAAAAATACCAAAAATATTATCTTATCATATCTATCAGATCTCACTCTCGTAAGTGGCCGTGTAGGGATTGGCAACCCCTATTCGAGTTGGTTGCGAGGATTTATTTGTTTTGTGTAGGTACGAGGGACTCGCGCGTAGCCTCCTACTGGATTGATACTTGGTTCTCAAAAACTGAGGGAAATACTTACGCTACTTTGCTGCATCATCCCTTCCTCTTCGGGGAAAACCAACGCAGTGCTCAAGAGGCAGCAGTATACAATAACATAATGCACCCACAACAATTGAACATCGCATTGCAGAATTGAACCAAACAGCCAACCGCGTCGCGTCTTTGGTGC
Organism: Triticum urartu; assembly: GCF_003073215.2. Classification (NCBI taxonomy): domain Eukaryota; kingdom Viridiplantae; phylum Streptophyta; class Magnoliopsida; order Poales; family Poaceae; genus Triticum; species Triticum urartu. The sequence goes on along the minus strand of NC_053023.1, from coordinate 323,505,962 downwards.
GTAACGCGTCGACGGTGGCCTCGACGGCAAGGTGCTCCTCGAAGATCTGGGGGTTGACACGAATGGCAGCCATCGCGACCTCATCCGCACATGCGGCCGCGATTTGCTTCTCTGCTGCCAAATGGTCCTTGGGATCTTGGATATACCGTGCGCACCATGGCTTAGGGCGGCGCTTATTTGGTGGAGGGGTCGGTGATTTGGGTGGCAGGTGTAGCGCTCGCGCCAGCGGTCAGGGCATGTGGGATGTGGAAGGAGAAGAGGATGGGGGTCGGGTGTGGATTACCTACATGGATAGGCGAGGCCGAGCAGCATGGGGGAGGGTCGCCGGCGAGGAGGCGGCACTGCAAACAAGGAGTGAAGGTTTCAACTTGGAAAGGAAGGCGAAAATAGGGGAAATGTGGCTTTTGGTAAGGGGGAGGGGGCGGGGAGGTAGATATTTCTGCGGAAGCCGAAAATTTGGAATCGCTTCAGCGAAAAAACTGGCGCGCAAAGTGTCATCAGACACGGTCCCTTTCAGAACTGTGTATGATATGTGAACATCACAAACGATTCAGATAGCATAACCCGTATGTGTTGAGTTTGAACGTCAAAAATTTTGGTTCAAATTTCCCTAGTTACAGTGGTCATCCACGTCATTGCATAATTTGGGTACACAAAGGAGACTAACTTCTTAACCGAGTAAGTTCAACAATTAAACAGAGCTAGCTGACCTAAACATTACTCTAACAAATTAAAGACTGGGCTCTTAATTAAACAAAACAAAGAGTACTACTACGGCTGGTGCTCGTCGATCTCCGTCGCCACCTCCATGTCCAGCTCGCGCCCGACGGTCTCATGGGGAAGGGGCTCCATGGCATCAATTGCACCATACTCGGCAAGCATCTCGCCATCCACGTCCGCCATATCTTTGGAATAGGCTGCCACGAGCTGGGCGTGGGCGGCCGCGATCGGGGCTCTGGTGGGCTCCGTCGTGGCAATGTATACCGCGTAGGAACGAACGGCTGCTCGAACTCTCTCGGCGATTGCCAACTCTTCGGCCGTGGGTTGCCGACCGTTGTCGGAGAAGCTTCATTCGATTTGTGTGGTGACCGCCACGAGCTGGGAATGGACGGCCTCGACATGGTAGTGGGCGGCCTCCATCAGGGCTAAGGCCGCTGCTGTGCCGCTCTCGCCAGTTGCTATCCCCAAGGCAGATGCTGCTGCCGCCACCTGAGAAGCAACAGCAGCCATTTGGCCTGCCTTGGCTGCCAGGACACAGACCGCGGTCGCCCTCACGAAGCTTGTTAGCATGCGCTTGGCGGCTGCGGCCGCGCTCTCGCCGGAGTGGGCCGCCGAAGTTTCCCTCATGACGTGGGTCCACATCCCCATCTTTCACCAGCGATGAATGAACAGTGAAATGATATTTGGGGAGCGAGCTAGTGTGCTTGACACATCGGCTGTCAACTGTAGCCGACGCACCTTCTCGTGTAAGCCATAGGTGTACTATACACCAATGGTGCTCCAAGATATTTTGTGCTGCATCTCACACGGTTGGTGATAATAAACTGTGTGTGATCTAGTTGATTTATCATCTTGATTTGAATTACGTAATGGGGTCACAGCTACAAAGGATGGTGTTTGAATTGCTAGAACTTTTACCTGTAGTGAACATGCAACCATAGGTGTGTCGTCAAAAAAATTGGAATTATTCAGGGTTTTTTTGGAAGTTTTTATACATTAACTTGGTTTTGTAGGCATTTCAGGTGCATAATTTTAATTTGAACTACATGCACATGCTCCAGTGCATATAAACGGGTTGAAAAATCAAATATGTGTCCTTGGTTGCATGCTTAGCTCCCATGCAAGAAATGGGAATGAATGTCACACACCCTGCCACCGTCACTCGGCCGCAAACATTGAGATACCTGGTTTTTAAATTCTAGTAAATCCAAAACTCGTTTGAAATTCATGAAACTTGGCATGCTATCATGGAGCGGCATCAACATGGCATGGTAAAAATTTTGTCCCATTTGGGGCAGGTTTGGGTATAAGCTTCTCACAAACCAGAGCTTCTCACAACAAGCGTGATGGTTTCGGTAGGGAACGTGCCACCTTTGGGGACGAAATGATATCCGTTGCCTCTTATTGCTTTCAATTTTTTTCGAGTGTCAACATAGAACAACAGGAGTGTTGTGTTTAATTTTGGAATTTTTCGGGGTACGTTTGGACATTTTTATACATTAATTGGGTTTCCCAGGCATTTTATGTGCATAATTCAAATTTGAACTACATGCACATTCTCCAGTGCATATAAAATGGTTGAAAAATCAAATATGTGTCCTTGGTTGTATGCTTAGGTCCGATGCAAGAAATGGGAATGAATTTCAAACACCCTGCCACCGTCACTCGGCCGCAAACATTGAGATACCTGGTTTTTAAATTCGAGTAAATCCAAAACTCGTCTAAAATTCATGAAACTTGGCATGCTATCATGGAGCGGCATCAACATGCCATGGTAATTTTTTTGTTCCATTTGGGGCAGGTTTGGGTATAAGCTTCTCACAAACCAGAGCTTCTCACAACAAGAGTGATGGTTTCAGTAGGGAACATGCCACCTTTGGTGACGAAACGATATCCGTTGCCTCTGATTGCTTTCAGAAAAATTCGAGTGTCAACATAGAACAAGAATAGTGTTGTATTTAATTTTGGAATTTTTCAGGGTTCATTTGGACATTTTGATACATTAACTGGGTTTCCCAGGCATTTTATGCGCATAATTCAAATTTGAACTACGTGCACATTCTCCAGTGCATATAAACTGGTTGAAAAATCAAATATGTGTCCTTGGTTACATGCTTAGATCCCATGCAAGAAATGGGAATGAATTTCAAACACCCTGCCACCATCACTCGGCCGCAAACATTGAGATACCCGGTGTTTAAATTCTAGTAAATCCAAAACTTGTCTGAAATTCATGAAACTTGGCATGCTATCTTGGAGCGGCATCAACATGTCATGGTAAATTTTTTGTCCTATTTGGGGCAGGTTTGGGTATAAGCTTCTAACGAACCAGAGTTTCTCACAACAAACGTGATGGTTTCGGTAGGGAACGTGACACCTTTGGGGACGAAATGAAGGAAATATGCCCCAGAGGCAATAATAAAGTTGTTATTTATATTTCCTTATATCATGATAAATGTTTATTATTCATGCTAGAATTGTATTAACCGGAAACTTAGTACATGTGTGAATACATAGACAAACAAAGTGTCACTAGTATGCCTCTACTTGACTAGCTCGTTGAATCAAAGATGGTTAAGTTTACTAGCCATAGACATGAGTTGTCATTTGATTAAAGGGATCACATCATTAGAGAATGATGTGATTGACTTGACCCATTCCGTTAGCCTAGCACTTGATCGTTTAGTTTATTTGTTATTGCTTTCTTCATGATTTATACATGTTCCTATGACTATGAGATTATGCGACTCCCGGATACCGGAGGAACACTTAGTGTGCTACCAAACGTCACAACGTAACTGGGTGATTATAAAGGTGCTCTACAGGTGTCTCCGTTGGTGTTTGTTGAGTTGGCATAGATCGAGATTAGGATTTGTCACTCCGATTGTCGGAGAGGTATCTCTGGGCCCTCTCGGTAATGCACATCAGTATAAGCCTTGCAAGCAATGTGACTAATGAGTTAGTTGCGGGATGATGCATTATGGAACGAGTAAAGAGACTTGCCGATAACAAGATTGAACTAGGTATGAGGATACCGACAATCGAATCTCGGGCAAGTAACATACCGATGATAAAGGGAACAACGTATGTTGTTATGTAGTTTGACCGATAAATATCTTCGTAGAATATGTAGGAGTCAGTATGAGTATCCAGGTTCCGCTATTGGTTATTGACCGGAGATGTGTCTCGGTCATGTCTATATAGTTCTCGAACCCGTAGGGTCCGCACGCTTAACGTTCGATGACGATTTGTATTATGAGTTATATGATTTGATGACCGAAGTTTGTTCAGAGTCCTGAATGAGATCAAGGACATAACGAGGAGTTTCGAAATGGTTGAGAGGTTAAGATCGATTTATTGGAAGGCTATATTCGGACATCGGAAAGGTTCCAAGTGATTCGGGTATTTTTCGGAGTACCAGAGAGTTACAGGAATTCGTCGGGAGAAGTATTGGGCCTTATTGGGCCATACGGGAATAGAAGAGGTAGGCAAAAGGGAAGGAGGCACGCGCCGCCCCATGGGTCCGAATTGGACTAGGGGAAAGGGGGCGGCGCCCCCCCTTGCCCTTTCCTACTCCCTCTCTCTTTACCTCTTTCTTCTCTCCTACTCTGGAAAGGAAAAGGGGAATCCTACTAGGACTTGGGAGTCCTAGTAGGACTCCCCACACTTGGCGCGCGCCTCCTCCTAGGCCGGTCTCTTCCTCCCTCCCTCCTTTATATACGGGGGAGGGGGGCACCCCAAAGACACACGAGTTGATCATTGATCCCTTAGCCGTGTGCGATGCCCCCCTCCACCATAATCCACCTCGGTCATATCATCATAGTGCTTAGGCGAAGCCCTGCGCCAGTAGCTTCATCATCACCATCAACACGCCGTCGTGCTGACGAAGCTCTTCCTCGACACTCAGCTGGATCGAGAGTTCATGGGACGTCACCGAGCCGCACGTGTGCAGATAGCGGAGGTGCCGTACTTTCGGTACTAGGATTGATCGGATCGTGAAGACATACGACTACATCAACCGCATTGTCATAACGCTTACGCTTACGGTCTATGAGGGTACGTGGACTACACTCTTCCCCTCTCGTTGCTATGCATCACCATGATCTTGCGTGTGCATAGGATTTTTTTTGAAATTACTGCGTTCCCTAACACGAAACGATATCCGTTGCCTCTTATTGCTTTCAAAAAATTTTGAGTGTCAACCTAGAACAACAGGACTATTGCGTTCAATTTTGGAATTTTTCGGGGTTCATTTGGACATTTTTATACATTAACTGGGTTTTCCAGGCATTTTATGTGCATAATTCAAATTTGAACTACATGCACATTCTCCAATGCATATAAACTGGTTGAAGAATCAACTATGTGTCCTTGGTTGCATGCTTAGGTCCCATGGAAGAAATGGGATTGCATTTCAAACACCCTGCCACCGTCACTCAGCCGCAAACATTGAGATACCTGGATTTTAAATTCTAGTAAATCCAAAAGTCATCTGAAAGTCATGAAACTTGGCATGCTATCATGGAGCAGGATCAACATGCCGTGGTAAATTTTTTGTCCCATTTGGGGCAGGTTTGGATATAAGCTTCTCACAAACCAGAGCTTCTCACAACAAGCGTGATGGTTTCGGTAGGGAACGTGCCACCTTTGGGGACAAAACGATATCCATTGCCTCTTATTGCTTTCAAAAATTTTTGAGTGTCAACATAGAACAACAGGAGTGTTGTGTTAAATTTTGGAATTTTTCGGGGTTCGTTTGGATATTTTTATACATTAACTGGGGTTTCCAGGTATTTTATGTGCATAATTCGAATTTGAACTACATGCACATTCTCCAGTGCATATAAATTGGTTGAAAAATCAAATATGTGTCCTTGGTTGCATGCTTAGGTCCCATGCAAGATATGGGAATGAATTTCAAACACCCTGCCACCGTCACTCGGCCGCAAACATTGAGATACACGTATATTAAATTCTAGTAAATCCCAAAAGTCGTCTAAAATTCATGAAACTTGGCATGCTATCATGGAGCAGCATCAACATGCCGTGGTAAATTTTTTGTCCCATTTGGGGTAGGTTTGGGTATAAGCTTCTCACAACAAGCGTGATGGTTTCGGTAGGGAATGTGCCACCTTTGGGTATGAAACGATTTCTTGCCTCTTATTGCTTTCAAAATTTTGCTTGTGTCAACATAGAACAACAGGAGTGTTGTGTTTACTTTTGGAATTTTCGGGGTTCGTTTGGACATTTTTATACATTAACTGGGTTTTCTAGACATTTCATGTGCATAATTGGAATTTGAACTACATGCACAAGCTCCAGTGCATATAATATGATTGAAAAATCAAATTTGTGTCCTTCGGGGCATGCTTAGGTCCCATGCAAGAAATGGGAATGAATTTCAAACACCAGGGCACTGTTGATTGCCGGCAAAACGTTGAGATACTTTGTTTTTAAATTCTAGTAAATCCAAAACTTGTCTGAAATTCATGTAACTTGGCATGCTATAATGGAATGGCACCCGACATGCTGTGGTATTTTTCGTGTCTATTTTGAGAGAAGGTGCACTCGAATAACAGCCAACAAAGGCATTTTGAAACAAATAGCTGCCACTGTAATATCTGAAACGTTTTGTATAATTTAAATCATGTGCTTTCTGTTAACCATTCACGTGACGCCACGCCTCACTCTTTTAATGGCTAGGAGGTGCCGTGCGGACATGTGCTTGAGTGCTTGACTAAACGGATGGCATGCGAGCAGTACTCCAATGCGGAGGCTCACTGGGAAGCATGAAAGCTATACGCCGTGCAGGATTTCTGCGGCTCTTGATCGCAAACGTTTTAGATAGAACACCCGTATGCAAAGTGAGAGCTATGGTCTTCCCTCTAAGTCGAGGGAAAATCCGCAACGCGGGATTTGTGCATCCCTTCAACGCAAACGGTTGTTTTGGATGACCCATGTGCAACCACGTACAAACAATTTGGTAAGATTTGCATCTGTCATATTGGGTATGTTGCCATTTGTCAAACTAGAAATATTTACATTTGTTGATCTAGTAATGTTGCCATTTGTCAATCCTTGTAACACTGTGATTTGTCAAAATATGTAGGTAGAAATCACTTGCACTATCTAATTTTTGCAACTAAAATTCAATAATTAAGCATAGATTTCATTCATAGATTAAGCAGTCATTCTTAATTTATACAAATAGTTCAACTCGACAGCTGAACAGACCAAACTTTTCCCCAATTGTTGCCAACCACATACTGAAATAGCTAGTTCAACTATATATACTAGCTAATTTTAAGTATGTTGTACAGTTCGACCACACATCTATAGTCAGATGAATTGAACAAAATAGCCCCTAAATACTACTACTACCATGGAGGGGCTTCGTGCTACTTCCAGCAGCCTCTCCTCTGCCTAGCACGCTCAGTAAGAGGCAGAGGAGGAGGAGCCTACCGACGAGCTGGAGAAATGCAATAGGGTGCCTGCCACTGTTGCACTTTCAGCGACGCTCGCCAGCTCGAACGACCACTGCCGCTTTAGACGATCCCTCTCAAAGCGGCCGGACTGCTCATAGATCCCTTGATTCCTCGCCTCCGCATCGGCGTGTGCTGTGGCCACGGCTGCGGTAAGGCTCTTTGCATGCTCGACGAGGCGCTCCTCCTCCCGCAGGAGCTCGATGTAGTCTGCAAGGTCGCTGACGCACGTGCGGGCCTCCACCTCCGCCTCCCTCCTTCGGGCGGCGGTGGCGGAGCGGGTGATGATCCCGGCGGTCGACGGTGGGCTGGCGGTCACAATAGCCGGCGATGGGGTGGCGTTCACGGCTACCACCTCCCGCCTTCGGGCCATGGTGGCGGAGCGGGTGATGGCCACGGTGGCCGACAGTGGGGTGGCGGCCACGACGGCCACCTCTCGCCTTCGGGCCGCGACGGTGAAGCGGGAGATGGCCCTGTTTTTCAACGGTGGTGTGGCGACAACGGCGGCCGGCAACAACTGCCGACGGGCAGCAGCGGCGGAGCGTGTGGTGGGTGTTCCGCGCACACCCAATAGGGACGCCACACGCACTACACTACGGCGGGGACTGCGCTACCGCCGCGGTGTAGCCTCCCAGTTGGAGCTGTCCTCTGATGATGGTGGAGTGGCTGAGCGACGACGACGGACCGGTGCCATTGGTAATTGTGGGAGAAGCACACGAGATAAGCTATAGGGAGGGAGAGGAAAATGCGACGCAGGTCTCGCCGGTCATGAGGGTTTTTATAGAAGGCCGATAAGCATTGGGATTTTGGGGGATTTCACCGAGTCGGGCGGGAAGCTTGCGTGGGAACCTGCGAGGTTGCGCGGGAACGGGCTCACCGACGATTCATTGGCGCCACCGTTTGGCTAAAAGAATGCCCCCGCACGCTGCGCAAGCTTGCGATGTAAGCCGTCTGCGGCAGCGGGGTGACAAGACGTGCGAGAGGAGGACGAAAGGACACGTAGACATACGGTTAATACAAAGAAAATGTTTGCGATTTAATTACCTACTATACCCCCGTCCTGGTTTATAAGTAGGATTTAACTAATAAAATACCAATGCATGTCGCCAAAGATTATATCGTTGGAGTCGTATTTGAACATAGTTTCTAGCTATACAACTTTTGTAACATGCATTAACACTTTTTTGGTTAAATTTAAGGTTATATACCAGCAAGCATTTGCCCGCAACACACACAGCTTATTCCATCACAAACAGCTCGGATGGATCAACTGTATGCCACGTATCGCACACGCAACTCCAATCTGATTCATGTTTGATGTCTCCGACATCGCTTGCACAGTTCGTCTTATTTGCCACGTATCACTGTACCGGCCTCTGCTCGCGTCCCTCAGCAAGCTCTGCTCGCCGTTAGGCGTTGCGGCGCGCTCTGCTCGCGTCCGTCAGCGCGCTCGGCTTGTGGACAGGTTTTCCTTGTGCATTCAACTGCTATATGCATATATATATATATAGGATGGGTCTATTCTAATAACACCCCTTAAGACCTTATTCTGATAACACCTAACCACCGCAGACACCCGTCCGAAAATCC
>NC_053023.1:323475305-323496170 GCF_003073215.2 Triticum urartu | reverse complement strand
ATTTAATGACTGATGGTGGTTCACATTTTATTCATGGTGCTTTCCGTAAAATGCTTGCTAAATATGATGTTAATCATAGAATTGCATCTCCTTATCACCCTCAGTCTAGTGGTCAAGTAGAATTGAGTAATAGAGAGCTCAAATTAATTTTGCAAAAGACTGTAATAGGTCTAGAAAGAATTGGTCCAAGAAACTTGATGATGCATTATGGGCCTATAGAACTGCATATAAAAATCCTATGGGTATGTCTCCGTATAAAATGGTTTATGGAAAAGCATGTCACTTACCTCTCGAACTAGAACACAAGGCATATTGGGCTATTAAAGAGCTCAATTATGATTTTAAACTTGCCGGTGAGAAGAGGTTATTTGATATTAGCTCACTCGATGAATGGAGAACCCAAGCCTACGAAAATGCCAAGTTGTTTAAAGAAAAAGTTAAAAGATGGCATGACAAAAGGATACAAAAGTGTGAGTTTAATGTAGGTGATTATGTATTGCTATACAACTCTCATTTAAGATTTTTTGCAGGAAAACTTCTCTCTAAATGGGAAGGTCCTTACGTTATCATTCACGTGCCATAAAAATCAACAACTTCGAAGGCACAAATCCGAAGGTGGTGAACGGTCAAAGAATCAAACATTATATCTCAGGTAATCCCATAAATGTTGAAACCAATATTATTGAAACCGTAACCCGGAGGAATACATAAGGGACACTTTCCGGAACGTTTCAGACTCCGAAAAGGAATAGGTATGTGGTACGGTAAGTAAACCGACTCCAAAATAGTTTTTAAGGCAATATTTCTCCGTTTTGGAATATTTAGAAAAATAGAAAAATAAGAAGCAGTCGGAAGGACACGAGGCCTCCACGAGGGTGGAGGGCACGCCCTACCCTACTGGGCGTGCCCCCTACCTCGTGGGCACCTCGTGCGCTTTCCGGACTCCGTTTTCTTACACGATACGTATTTTGGTCGGTAAAAATTCATTATATAATCTCCCGAGGGTTTTGACCACCGTATCATGCAAAAATCTTCTGTCTTTGTTTTGAGCTATTTTTCTGACAGATCCAGGTTGTCATGTCGTCTTCAAGTGCCCCCAAGGACCAGTTCTTCGAGAAGGTCATCAACCCCTACCTCACAGAAGTGCTGCAACACCCTCAAACCATTGAGATGCGTGAGGGGTTGTTGCACATCCGCGATGTTGAGGGACCAAGGAAGACCGGAAGCACGGAGGCAAGGCTCGAGGCATTGGAGCAAGAAGTTTTCAAGTGTCAGGAGATGGTGGAGCGTGGACTCGATTCCAATCACATTATGATCACGGAGTTCACCAACAACCACAAGCTGGACGTCAAGGACATTGGGGAGGCCATCTTCAAGCTTCATGAGAAAATCGAGCACCTCCAAGCCCAGATTTATGACCTGCAAAATCAAAACTGTGAGTATGAATATAGATTCAAGAGGATGAGTTTGGCTGCAGATTTGAGGTTTCAGGAGACTCGATCATCCTTCTATGATGGTGAGCCTATGCCTTGGAAGAAGGACGACAAGCCTACGCCATCAACAAAACGTCAACTTCTTCACCAACAAAGGAGACATAATCACATGGGTATGGGCACTCCCCTTGGCAACTGCCAAGCTTGGGGGAGTGCCCCGGTATCGTATCACCATCACTTTTATCTTTACCGTTTTTCTTAGTTCGATCCTTTTGGTAATATCTTGATCTAGTAGAATAAAGTTTATGGCATGATCTAGTTTTGAGTTTTGCTTTATGATCCTCTATGTAATCGAGTCCGTGAGCTATATATAATAAAGATTAGTGTTGAGTCAAGGGCTTGATTATTTTGCCATGATCCTAAGTGAATAAAAGAAAAGAGAAATAAATAAAAAAGGAAACAAAGAGATCATATGGATCTTATGGAGAGTAATGAGCTCACATAGAAAAAGTATGATGAATAAAAGTTGTTGAGAGTTGACAAACATAGTTTTGGTCATCGTTGCAATTAATAGGAAGTAATAAAGAAAGAGAGGTCTTCACATATAAATATACTATCTTGGACATCTTTTATGATTGTGAGCACTCATTAAAATATGACATGCTAAAGAGTTGACGTTGGACAAGGAAGACAACATAATGGGTTATGTTTTCTTACATCTGAGATAAATTATATTGTCATGGATCATCCAACATGGTTGAGCTTGCCTTTCCCCCTCATGCTAGCCAAATTCATCGCACCAAGTAGAGATACTACTTGTGCTTCCAAATACCCTTAAACCAGTTTTGCCATAAGAGTCCATCATACCTAACCTATGGATTGAGTAAGATCCTCCAAATAAGTTGTCATCGGTGCAAGCAATAAAAAATTGCTCTCTAAACATGTATGACTTATCAGTGTGGGAGAAAATAAGCTTTATACGATCGTGTGATATGGAAGAAATAAAAGCGACAGACTGCATAATAAAGGTCCATATCACAAGTGGCAATATAAAGTGACGTTCTTTCGCATTAAGATTTTGTGATCCAACCATAAAAGCGCATGACAACCTCTGCTTCCCTCTGCGAAGGGCCTATCTTTTACTTTTATCTCCTACCTTGCATAAGAGTCATGGTGATCTTCACCCTTCCTTTTTACATTTTATCCTTTGGCAAGCACAGTATGTTGGAAAGATCCTGGTATATATGGCTAATTGGATGTGAGTTTTCATGAACTATTATTGTTGACATTACCCTTGAGGTAAAACGTTGGGAGGCAAAACTATAAGCCCCTATCTTTCTCTGTGTCCGATTAAAACTCCATACCCATAAGTATTGCGTGAGTGTCAGCAATTGTGAAAGACTATATGATAGTTGAGTATGTGGACTTGCTGAAAAGCTCTTATATATTGACTCTTTCCTATGTTATGATAAATTGCAATTGCTCCAATGACTGAGATTATAGTTTGTTAGTTTTCAATGAAGTTTATGATTCATACTTGAAATTGTGATTGAATTATTACTCTAGCATAAGAAATCATATGACAAGAATTATATAAGTTGTTGTTCTAAGAATGATCATGATGCCCTCATGTCCGTATTTTATTTTTATCGACACCTCTATCTCTAAACATGTGGACATATTTTTCGATTTTGGCTTTCGCTTGAGGACAACGAGGTCTAAGCTTGGGGGAGTTGATACGTCCATTTTGCATCATGCTTTTATATCGATATTTATTGCATTATGGGCTGTTATTACACATTATGTCACAATACTTATGCCTATTCTCTCTTATTTTACAAGGTTTACATAAAGAGGGAGAATGCCGGCAGCTGGGATTCTGGGCTGGAAAAGGAGCAAATATTAGAGACCTATTCTGCACAGCTCCAAAAGTCCTGAAACTTCACGGAAGACATTTTCAGAATATATAATAAATATTGAGCGCAAGAAGTTCACCAGGGGGCCACACCCTGCCCACGAGGGTGGGGGCGCGCCCCCTACCTCGTGGGCCCCCTGGTGGCCCTCCGGTGGCCATCTTCTGCTATATGAAGTCTTTCGATGGGAAAAAAATCATAAGCCATCTTCTCGGACGAAACTCCGCCGCCACGAGGCGGAACCTTGGCGGAACCAATCTAGGGCTCTGGCGGAGCTGTTCTGCCGGGGAAACTTCCCTCCGGAGGGGGAAATCATCGCCATCGTCATCACCAACGCTCCTCTCATCGGGGAGAGGGCAATCTCCATCAACATCTTCATCAGCACCATCTCCTCTCAAAACCCTAGTTCATCTCTTGTATCCAATTCTTGTCTCCAAGTCCGGGATTGGTACTAGTAGGTTGCTAGTAGTGTTAATTACTCCTTGTAGTTGATGCTAGTTGGTTTATTTGGTGGAAGATCATATGTTCAGATCCTATATGCATATTAATACCCCTCTGATTATGAACATGAATATGCTTTGTGAGTAGTTACGTTTGTTCCTGAGGACATGGGAGAAGTCTTGCTATTAGTAGTCATGTGAATTTGGTATTCGTTCGATATTTTGATGAGATGTATGTTGTCTCTCCTCTAGTGGTGTTATGTGAACGTTGACTACATAACACTTCACCATTGTTTGGGCCTAGAGGAAGGCATTGGGAAGTAATAAGTAGATGATGGGTTGCTAGAGTGACAGAAGCTTAAACCCTAGTTTATGCGTTGCTTCGTAAGGGGCTGATTTGGATCCATATGTTTCATGCTATGGTTAGGTTTACCTTAATACTTTTGTTGTAGTTGCGGATGCTTGCAATAGAGGTTAATCATAAGTGGGATGCTTGTCCAAGTAAGGACAGTACCCAAGCACCGGTCCACCCACATACCAAATTATCAAAGTACCGAACACGAATCATATGAACGTGATGAAAACTAGCTTGACGATATTCCCATGTGTCCTCGGGAGCACTTTTCTCTATATAAGAGTTTGTCCAGGCTTGTCCTTTGCTACAAAAAGGATTGGGCCACCTTGCTGCACTTTATTTACTTTTGTTACTTGTTGCTCGTTACAAATTATCCTATCACAAAACTATCTGTTACCACTTATTTCAGTACTTGCAGAGAATACCTTGCTGGAAACCGCTTATCATTTCCTTCTGCTCCTCGTTGGGTTCGACACTCTTACTTATCGAAAGGACTACGATAGATCCCCTATACTTGTGGGTCATCACCGTGGGCACTCGTTATTACCATTGCACATGCTTCTTTTAATTAGAATGTGTGTGCCCGTCTAGAGCACACACGTTGATCTATCTAACTGTTTTTGTTTGTTGTGGCTAATCGCAAATAGTTCATCCGTGTGAAGTGTATGCCATCAATCGCAGACACTTTGATCTGGCGACCCGTTTCTGTTCTGTTGCCTAATCGCAAACAGTTAATCCTTCTGAAGCGTATGCCCTCAATCGCACACACCTTTATCTAGCTGCCTGTTTCTATTGTTCTTCCTCATCACAAACATTTCATCCCAGTGAACCGTATGCCGTATATCGCACACACCTTCATCTGGCTGCCCGTTTCTTTTGTTCCACCTCATCGCAAACAGTTAATTGAACTGAACCATATGCCCTGCATCGCACAAGCAACTAAAATCTGAACCGTGTTTGATGGCTTCGCCATCGCAAACATTTTGCACCTTTTTTGACATTTCTTTTACACCACCGTTTGCGATTATTGCATCGCACACAGTTTTGTCGAAGGGTCTCTGATCATAGTGTCGCGTTAGCAGCATCCTGCAGTAGTGGTTCCTCAATCTTTCTCTGTAAGATATGTGGACAGCTTCCAGTCCAAGATACGCGGTCTTCAGCGGCAAATACCTTAGGAAAATCTTCCAACACAAGGCAATGGATTTTTTTCGACAAGAAACCAAAGGAGAAGCTTCTCAAGTACAGAACCCAGCCCATTCCAGAACGCTACCATAGCAAAAGCTTTGAGCATAAGATATCCAGCCTTCTTTAGCAAGCTACTTGGATAGCTTCCAACATAAGCTACCCAACCATCTTTAGTACAACACTACACACCTTTATCATATATTACATACTGAGCTGGCAGTATATGACCGTATAGTTCAAGAATCAGATTCACAACAGCTTTGTGAGAAGCACAAATCCATGAAGGCACAGGTCTACCTCAAGAATATTGTGTTCAACTACATCTACTTCCATATATATGGTGCGCATGCAGCACATGTCATGCAAGTCACTCATACGAGGATTCAGCTATGTTCAAGAAGATCTACCAAAGTAAGGAATCTGACCACCACATGAGATATTCCAAAGAAATAAAGTTAGATATACATTTCATGTGATGCAAGAATCGACAAGTTGTGGAAGCAAACATTACAGGATCCACCACCTAGACAGTAGTCACCAAGGTCAGTTTCTTCACAAGCCCCATGTACATGTTATAAGGACCCATGTCTTGCGCAAGAACAATATGCAATGAAGTACTAATAACATATATGGCCGCAAGAATGATCAAGGACATATGTGGGCAAGCTATTGCAGCAAGGGTTCCGACAAAGAAAATAAGGACCCTCGAGGAGTAAAGCAGGCAACAAAGGTATGAATATTCTTGCCCAACTGTCATGGACCGGATACCCATGGCTATGTGAGACCATGACTCCATATGGATATACCGATCGCATGGCCTGTCACAAGGAGTATCTTCCCGAAAGAAAGACCATGACTCTAGTCCCAAGATGCTACTATTTGAGATATGGTACCGTTATAAGGGTACACCCCTTTTCATTACTCACAACAGGAGACAGTCGAATCTTTGGTACAGTTTTTGATCTCAAGAACAAATGCAGACAATTCAGTACAGATAGAGGTGAGGATCCCGATCTTTCTATGAGATGATAAATATCGAGTTGGTGGAGTCGACTTTGACGATCTGATTACAAACTTGCACGACGTTGCGCCTTAGCAATCACTAAACCAATCTCCTGAGGTTATTGACGATGCCGGAAGCACGACCAGCTAGACCACGAAGGTCTATTCCAGCAAGCAATCGAAGAACAAGCAAGAATATGATAATGCAATCTGAATATAGTGAATATGGATGAAGTATTGATAAAGGCGGGGATCCGAAAGCGGTCTTGATATAGTCGTTGGACACAAACGAAGTACATGAAGTTGCAATGGCTAACTTTTAACTAAACAAATCCCAAGCAAAAAGCTACTAGATTGATCTACTTATATAGGAGCAAGGAGTGGCGGCCAAGGAGATGTCCTTGTTGAAAGGACTTAGTCGTGAGGCCAACGCATCTATGTGGTAGCTTGAGAGGGGTTGAGCGGGACGAGAGACGCGAGATTTTACCCAGGTTCGGCCCCTCACGGTGGAGGTAAAAGCCTACATCCTGCTTCATTGATATTGATGATGATGATCACGATTACAAGGGTGCTCTATCTCAAGAGCTATTGACTTGTCTGTCTAAACCTAACTTGTGAAACTTGTGGAACCTGTCCCTCTTGGGGTGCCCTGCCCCTCCTTATATATGTTGAAGGGGTGGCTTACATGACTAGTCCTATTAGGATTAGGATTACTCTATTACAAGTGGAGTCCTAGTCTTGCTTCCTTTGTAAGGGAATATTCCTTATGCTTTCCTCTTAAGCCAGCCTACCATAACATAAGCTGGCCTTCCTTGAACCGCCTACTGGGCCTCCGGGTCTTGTTGCTCCTCTAACCCACTGGCCGGGTCACCAATGAGTCACCTGGCTCGGCCGGGTCATCAGTGAGTGGAGAGATCCGAGTGGGTCACTTAGTGAGTCGCCAAGTCCGGCCGGGTCATACATCCGGCCGGGCATACCGTGGGGTATATCCCCGACATTAGCCCCCAGTTTAATTTGGATTTATCCATGTTAAACTGAGCCTGCATAATAAACAAAAGAACAAATTTGACAGGTTGTGCTCTAGGTTAAAAAAAATTCTTGTAAGTCGGTACCTGATCACCCTTAAGTCCTTGTTATTTCCTCCTTCTGGAAAGTCCGGGTCAATAGGCCGGCTTCATAATCAACTTGCTTGTAGAAGAAATATTGTAAATAACGAATCCATTTGATTCAGTCTTCAATGCTCTGTCTTGACAAAAATATTGGTCTTCAGATATTCAACTGATATTTAGCCGGCTTGATAATGTAGAACGTGCCGAGCTATGATTTCCAAAAATCGCCGGGTTATAAAAGCTGATGATTTCGGGTCATGACTGTTGCAAACACCAAGTCATACAATTGATCTTCCTGATTTACTCAAAACTGAGAATTTGAAGACATTCCTCCTTTATATGCATATCACTTGTAGCCCCCAAGTCTTAAGAAGAGAATAAAATGATAGCTTAAGACTTGCTTCAATATAAATGCTGCAACCTTGAAGAAATCCAAATTGTTCATCTCAATCACTTAGTCAAAATTGAATATTCCACATATGTAGCCCCCAAGTGTCGGGTTGTCATGCTTGCAGCAACCTGGGACTTGTAATTGCCTTATGCTCATAAAAACTTCAAGCAGTGTAGCCCCCAAGGGCTGGGTCATTATGCAATAATGAGCAGGGACTTTATAAATATGACCATGTAGACTTGAACAACAACATGTAGCCCCCAAGGGCCGGCTCAGTAAGATAATATTGAGCTAGGACTTTATATATACTTCTTTGAAAAGAACATCGTATGATGTAACCCCCATCATGGGGCTTGAACCCACGTCCACAAGGTTAAGAGCTTTGTGCTTTACCAACTGAGCAGTGGACCCTTCAATATAATGGAATAAGATTTGTATACCTTGAATTGTTGACAGGAGCAATTGGTAGCCCCCAAGGGCCGGCTCATTATGATGTGATGAGTCGGGTCTTCAATAAGGCTAGTAAAAATGTCTTTGCATTCGCCCCCAAGTGCCATGGTGCATGCTGGCAGTGACATGGGACTTGCATATTTGATGTGATCTCAACTTGAATAATGTAGCCCCCAAGTGCCGGGTCGTAAGCCTGCAGCGACTCGGGACTATTCCTTTCATTGTAGAACAAATCATATCCATTGATAAATAATAGCCATTGTGCGAAAGCGACTTTGAAAACCTCAATCATAATACTGGTTATTGATAACCATAATAAAAATCCAGCCATGTTGGTTATTAAGGATTTGAATAATATAACCTGGTTTGAAAACCGGTTCCTGTGATATTTGATCACACTGTTGGTTTACCAAGCCAGTGTAGTAAGGGTGATAACCAAATTTTTGAGCACTGGTAATTATCAGAGATTGATGGTTTATAAAGAAAGCCGGGCCGGGTTAATAAACACCGGATATTATCTCATACTGGTGACTTATAGTCCAAAACCAGGCTGGGTTAATAAACACGATGAATTATAATCAAAGAACTTTATAAGCCTTATCAAATAAACCTCAAAAAGAAAGAAAATGTCGAATAAAAAACCAACGAGAAACGAGGCTTTTCATGGGCTTCCGGGCCGAAATTTGAGGCTTTTCATGGGCTGCCATGCCACTGAGTTAAACTGTTTTACAAACCTTATAAGATGGACCTCACATTAACCAATCGTCGTTTTAACTTTGACAAGTTCAGGGTCTGCATAAGATTGACTTGTCAAACGTTCGGCGGGTTGTTCCAGGAATACCTGGGCGGAGTGGCTTACTTAAAAAGGCAGGATAACCCGGGGTTTTAGGTGAATACACTTGGCTTCCAGGCCTGTCTTTTAAGCCTATTACAAGGGTTATAGCAACTCTTGTTCTTTAGAATAAAAGAGCCCCCACGCAATTTTTTGAGCTGTACTCAAGGGGAACCTATGTTTGAGTTGTGCTTTTGCAACAGACTCTCTTTGGTTCCTTTAACCTGGGCAGCAAACCCCCAAGTGTTTTGTAAGGATGGCGTATAAGCTAGATCAAAGGGTAATTATAGCTTCACTCAATGAGCAGGAAGCCCCCATGTAACCATAATAAGATAAGCCCATACGGCAGTATACCCATATTTGAACCGCGCATCATGGCAACAAGTTCTTTTTGGCAACTTTTAATTTTTCTGAGAGCTCGAACTTGCGAGAGATTAATTCTTTTTGAACCAGAACTTTAAACCAGATTTGAAAGCTTCAAAACTTTGAGGGAGACAGATTATCCTTGAGCCGGATTGTGAACCGAATATTGAGAGCTTCGAAGCTTTGTGGGAAACAGATTATCCTTGAGCCGGATTGTAAACCAGATATTGAGAGCTTCAAAGCTTTGTGGGAGACAGCTTTCCCTTGAGCTGGATTTTAAACCGGAATCCTTCTTTTTAAGCCGGAATTTTTTTGACGGCCTTTAAATTTTCACCAATATGGCGGTAGCCTCCGGAACCGGGTTATCTTCCCTCCAATGACCCAGAGTTCTTGAATCTGCTCAAACTGGCAACATTTACTGAATCATGTCATCGTAGCCCCCGAGTCTCAAGACGACTCAAGGAGTTGGCTTGAGATTCTTCATATTTGACCATAGCATAGGGTGTACATCACCAGTGTTGATAGCGCAATGTGAATCCACAGAAGGTTGAGGTGACTGCAGTGGGTTATAAATGATCCCGTATGAGTTGTGTCAGCAACTCGGCCAATGGTTCATCCCAACTGGCTGTTTTGAAGTTAACCAAACTGTAGTGGCGATGACTTGTGCAGCTGCTCATTGAGCCATACAGTGTAGACAGTGGCTGATAATATATGATAATTGACCTTCAAATTATTGGAAGAAAAACCGGGCTACCCGAGCAGTGACTTGCTTGCACTCAATAAACAGTTCATGCAGATGGTACAAACGGCGGCTGATAATATAGACCATTCCACATGACGGCAGTTTGCACACATCATTGGACAGCTTACATGAGCGGGTGTGACCTTGATGTGCTGATATAGATTGGTCCGTAAGAGCGGCAATTTAGGCGCTTCTATTGAGCGGCACGGCAAGGACAATCATCCGTGATATAACGTCATTCTGAAATAATTTTCCTGCATATAAAAATATACAAACCAACGTAATTGTTTTTTGACAAAAACAATATGTGTCAAAAAGAGATTTAGATGATTTTTTTCACCTAATTTGTCCGTGGATAACCTTCAGTAATTTCAACTATAATTGACCCACTCTCTCCGGCGGAGACAAGGCGGAAGAGGCGCGTGAGCCGGCTTGTAGCTGAGACTCCAGCGAGTGGCGGCTCACAGTGGCAGTGACCAACCCGAACCAGAGAACGAGCGAGGATGACTCGACTGCAAAGGCGGCGCCCCGGCGGTTTAAATGAAGGTGCGTGAGTTGGGGCAACTCTACACGCGACAGGGGTGGCTCAAAGCGGCTGCGGCGGTGGGTCGTGACGTCGGATGTGAGGGCGGCTCTACTGCCGCTCCAGCGGGGGCAGCACAAAGGCGCTTCGATTTTCCTCTGAGCATCAACATCAGTGTTAAACCAAGCTCTTCTCCCGCTGGCGTTTCAATTTATAGTCTTCGTTGGAAAGATGGCAGCTTGGAGCTGCAGTGAAGGGCTGGCTCAAGGCATAGCGGCGGCCGGTGGCAACTGAACGCTGAAGCGGGCGGAGGAGCAAGGCCACATGGTGACTTGCAGAGACCGACGAGGCAGCTAGGCCTGCGGTTGAAGCGGCTTGACCATTGAGCAGTGGCGGCTCGTAGGAGGTAGCCGACCATCGAAGGCGGTTTAGATAATGGAGACGAGGCCAACGCGATGGCGGCTTGCAGATGAGGCGGCGGCTCAAGGACGTAGCGTCGGCTTGAAGCAGGCAGACCGCAGCGGCGGTTCAGCACACCAGCGAGGGCGACTTGGAACAGGCACAGGGCCGAATAGGCGTGAGGCCGCGGTGGCTCAGCAGAGGTGCAACAGCCGGTGGAGGGTCGTTGATATAAGCGCCGTAGAGGCGGACTAATGTGAGCAGTGACGGAGGCTCGTTGGCAACTTGCAAAGGAGATGGCCAGGTCAAGGTTGCTCAGACAAGGCGGCACGACGATGGCAAGGGGCGGTGCAACAACTTGAGGAGTCTCCGGCGAGGCGGCTCACAAAGAAAACGACGAGCCAGCGGCTTAAGTTGGCACCACGGCGGCTACGGATGATGCTTCACAGGCCAAACAAGACGTCTTAGGGAGGAGGCGGCGGCTTGACGTGAGCTGTTGTGGCGGACATACAAGGCGGAGCGGGGCCTATGCGGCATCGTGGAGGCGAGCCAGACGGCTATATGTACGTGCACGCGGAACGGAGCAAAGGCAAGCCAGGACGGCTCTATGTGGAGTGGCGGCTCGAAGGAGAAACATCTCGCAGCTCGCAACAAGTCGGGAGTCCATGCATGTACAGTGGTTGTACTCCCTCCATGCATGTACAGTAGTTATACATCCTTGGAATTTTGCTGGCAAGGAGTAGTAGTTGAGGGCTCTTCACGTGGAGGATCATGGGAATCCATCAGGCTTTCATTTGCCCGTCGACCAGGCACTGTGGACACTTGATTCAGGTACATGTGCTAGGTTAGTCTTGATTCAGGTGTATGTTCTTATCCTGATGTACGAGCAAATGATGCGGCGACGAGGGCTGGGCCACAGCCGATTGAGGCGGAACGACGACTTGATGCGCTTGGAGGCAGGCCGGCCATGGCCACAACGGCGGTTTCAGGCGATTTAGCGAGCTACAGTGATTCACCAGCGGATTGAAACAAACGGAGACGTCCCAAGGGCGGCGAACCTCGCTGGAGGCGGCGACTCATCGAAGCAGTAGGGCCTGGCCTGGGTGGCAGCTTAACGGAAGTGCATGAGCCGGAGCGACTTTGGCGAGTCCGAGATGGAGCGTGCACACCCAGGCGAGTCCAAGGCAGAGACCGAGTCTTGCTTTCCTTTTTCTTTTCCTTCAGTAGTACTAGATCACGTGAATCTCCGTTGGATCAAGTAGTACTCCTTTCCATCTAAGTACTAGTTTTATACCTGCGGGTTGTTATACTTGAAGTCGTATCTGATTAGTACCCCTTTGCTTAGCAGAAATGGCTGTCACCATGGCGGAGGCATCCGGGAAAATTTCCAAATAGTGTTTGATCCATAGCTTGACTTGACGGGGGCTTGGCCTGATGTGGCGGCTCACCAAATCCAGTGAATCCAACGTCGAACAAAAGGGGGACTCCCATCGTGCTAAACCTTCGAAATCTTCTCTGACAATCTCGTAAACCGAACTGATGAACGTCATCAAAAAAAATTCTGGTTTGACCTAGTGAATTAGGCGTTGAGGTAGACTCTTCCAAAACTGGCTTTTCTTCATCCGAAAATTTGCGAACTTCTCGAAACCCTGGAAAAGATCCCTTCAAGAACTCAACACCACCGTGCGTGAGCCCCATGGTGGACGCCAACTGTCGAGGAATTGTCACGGCAGATGTCCTTAGTGTCAGGACTTAGTCATGAGGCCAACGCATCTATGTGGTAGCTTGAGAGGGGTTGAGCGAGACAAGAGACGCGAGGTTTTACCCAGGTTCGGCCCCTCACGGTGGAGGTAAAAGCCTACATCCTGCTTCATTGATATTGATGATGATGATCACGATTATAAGGGTGCTCTATCTCGAGAGCTATTGACTTGTCTGTCTAAACCTAACTTGTGAAACTTGTGGAACCTATCCCTCTTGGGATGCCTGCCCCTACTTATATATGTTGAAGGGGCAGCTTACATGACTAGTCCTATTAGGATTAGGATTACTCTATTACAAGTGGAGTCCTAGTCTTGCTTCCTTTGTAAGGGAATATTCCTTATGCTTTCCCCTTAAGCCGGCCTACCATAACGTAAGCCGACCTTCCTTGAACCGCCTACTGGGCCTTTGGGTCTTGTCGCTCCTCTAACCCGCTGGCCAGGTCACCAATGAGTCACCTGGCTCGGCCGGGTCATCAGTGAGTGGAGAGATACGGTCGGGTCACTTAGTGAGTCGCCAAGTCAAGGCGGGTCACCAGTGAGTCGCCAAGTCTGGCCGAGTCATACATCCGACCGGGTCATACCACGGGGTATATCCCCGACAAGCCTAAAACTAACCCTAGGTCGTACAAGGCCAATGGGCCCAAGTGGAGGTGATGTAACACCTTTGGAGTTGTAGTTTGACTCGAATTCTGCTGCAACGCCAGATTGTTTTGTCATTATCTCAATGCCGCGGACGAATTTGAAGGTGAATCCAATTGGGTTGGAAAGAGCACAAAATCTACTTTCCAACCAAAAAAAGAATCACACAATTCAGAGTTCAGATGAAAGAGTGCTTGGCCTTTTGAGTCAGGTATGTCTGTGCAGTCCGAATCTGAGTCCAGAACGTGAGATTTGTACTCTTATCTTCTCTTGGCCCAAAAGTGATGTGAGAGGAATTTTTGAACAGCACCTAAACATCTCTTTTCCCCTTATCTTCATATGTGGATTGTACAAATGTCCCATAGACCTGAAGGAAATATGCCCTAGAGGCAATAATAAAGTTATTATTTATTTCCTTATATCATGATAAATGTTTATTATTCATGCTAGAATTGTATTAACCAGAAACATAATACTTGTGAGAATACATAGACAAACAGAGTATCAGTAGTATGCCTTTACTTGACTAGCCCGTTAATCAAAGATGGTTATGTTTCCTAGCCATTGACATGAGTTGTCATTTGATTAACGGGATCACATCATTAGGAGAATGATGTGATTGACTTGACCCATTCCGTTAGCTTAGCACTCGATCGTTTAGTATGTTGATATTGCTTTCTTCATGACTTATACATGTTCCTATGACTATGAGATTATGCAACTCCCGTTTACCGGACGAACACTTTGTGTGCTACCAAATGTCACAACGTAACTGGGTGATTATAAAGGTGCTCTACAGGTGTCTCCGAAGGTACTTGTTGGGTTTGGCGTATTTCGAGATTAGGATTTGTCACTCCGATTGTCGGAGAGGTATCTCTGGGCCCTCTCGGTAATGCACATCACTTAAGCCTTGCAAGCATTGCAACTAATGAGTTAGTTGCGGGATGATGTATTACGGAACGAGTAAAGAGACTTGCCGGTAACGAGATTGAACTAGGTATAGATAGGACCGACGATCGAATCTCGGGCAAGTAACATACCGATGACAAAAGGGAACAACGTATGTTGTTATGCGGTCTGACTGATAAAGATCTTCGTAGAATATGTGGGAGCCAATATGAGCATCTAGGTTCCGCTATTGGTTATTGACCGGAGACGTGTCTCGGTCATGTCTACATAGTTCTCGAACCCGTAGGGTCTGCACGCTTAAAGTTTTGATGACAGTTATATTATGAGTTTATATTTTTTGATGTACCGAAGGTTGTTCGGAGTCCCAGATGTGATCACGAACATGACAAGGAGTCTCGAAATGGTCGAGACATGAAGATTGATATATTGGAAGCCTATATTTGGATATCAAAAGTGTTCCGGGTGAAATCGGGATTTTACCGGAGTACCGAGGGGTTACCGGAACCCCCCCGGGGGCTTAATGGGCCATAGTGGGGCCCTTTGTGAGTAAAAGAGAGGCCGCTGGGAAGGGACGCGCGCCCCTCCCCCCTAGTCCTAATAGGACAAGGAGAGGGGGGTGGCGCCCCCCTTTCCTTCCTCTCTCCCTCCTCTTTCCCCCTTCCACTTCCTAATCCAACAAGGAAAAGGGAGTCCTACTCCCAGTGGGAGTAGGACTCCTCCTGGCTCGCCCCTCCTGGCCGGCCGCACCTCCCCCCTTGCTCCTTTATATACTGGAGCAGGGGGCTCCTAGAGACACAACAATTGATCGTTTGATCTTTTAGCTGTGTGCGGTGCCCCCCTCCACAATAGTCCACCTCGATAATACTGTGGCAGTGCTTAGGCGATGCCCTGCGTCGGTAGAACATCATCATCGTCACCACGCCATCGTGCTGACGAAACTCTAGCTCAAACACTCGGCTGGATTGGAGTTCGAGGGACATCATCGGGATGAACGTGTGCTGAACTCGGAGGTGCCGTGCGTTCGGTACTTGATCGGACGGATCGTGAAGATGTATGACTACATCAACCGCGTTGTGC
Source organism: Triticum urartu (assembly GCF_003073215.2). Classification (NCBI taxonomy): domain Eukaryota; kingdom Viridiplantae; phylum Streptophyta; class Magnoliopsida; order Poales; family Poaceae; genus Triticum; species Triticum urartu. The sequence goes on along the minus strand of NC_053023.1, from coordinate 323,480,645 downwards.
TAACGCTTCCGCTTTCGGTCTACGAGAGTACGTGGACAACACTCTCCCCTCTCATTGCTATGCATCACCATGATCTTGCGTGTGCGTAGGATTTTTTTTGAAATTACAACGTTCCCCAACAGTGGCATCCGAGCCAGGTTTTATGCGTTGATGTTATATGCACGAGTAGAACACAAGTGAGTTATGGGCGATATAAGTCATACTTCTTACTAGCATGTCATACTTTGGTTCGGCGGTATTGTTGGATGAAGCGGCCCGGACCGACATTACGCGTACGCTTACGCGAGACTGGTTCTACCGACGTGCTTTGCACATAGGTGGCTGGCGGGTGTCAGTTTCTCCAACTTTAGTTGAACCGAGTGTGGCTACGCCCGGTCCTTGCGAAGGTTAAAACAACACCAACTTGACAAACTATCGTTGTGGTTTTGATACGTAGGTAAGAACGGTTCTTGCTAAGCCCGTAGCAGCCACGTAAAACTTGCAACAACAAAGTAGAGGACGTCTAACTTGTTTTTGCAGGGCATGTTGTGATGTGATATGGTCAAGACATAAATTTTATTGTATGAGATGATCATGTTTTGTAACCGAGTTATCGGCAACTGGCAGGAGCCATATGGTTGTCGCTTTATTGTATGCAATGCAATCGCTGTAATGCTTACTTTATCACTAAGCAATAGCGATAGTTGTAGAAGCTTAAGATTGGTGAGACGACAATGATGCTACGATGGAGATCAAGGTGTCACGCCGGTGACGATGGTGATCATGACGGTGCTTCGGAGATCGAGATCACAAGCACAAGATGATGATGGCCATATCATATCACTTATATTGATTGCATGTGATGTTTATCTTTTATGCATCTTATCTTGCTTTGTTTGACGGTAGCATTATAAGATGATCTCTCACTAAATTTCAAGATAAAAGTGTTCTCCCTGAGTATGCACCGTTGCCAAAGTTCGTCGTGCCCAGACACCACGTGATGATCGGGTGTGATAAGCTATACGTCCATCTACAACGGGTGCAAGCCAGTTTTGCACACGCAGAATACTCAGGTTAAACTTGACGAAGCCTTAGCATATGCAGATATGGCCTCGGAACACTGAGATCGAAAGGTCGAGCGTTGAATTCATATATTAGATTAGATCAACATTAGTGATGTTCACCATTGAAAGCTACTCCATTTCACGTGATGATCGGTTATGATTTAGTTGATATGGATCACGTGATCACTTAGAGGATTAGAGGGATGTCTATCTAAGTAGGAGTTCTTAAGTAATATGATTAATGAACTTAAATTTATCATGAAACTTAGTACATGATAGTATATTCTTATCTATGTTGATTGTAGATAGATGGCCCGTGCTGTTGTTCTGTTGAATTTAATGTGTTCCTTGAGAAAGCAAAGTTGAAAGATGATGTAGCAATTACACAGACTAGGTCCGTAACTTGAGATTATCCTCATTGCTGCACAGAAGAATTATGTCCTAGAAGCACCGCTAGGTGTACCACCGTGCCAGCAACTGCAAGACATTGTGATGCTTGGCACATGCGTTGATGACTACTCGATAGTTCAGTGTGCCATGCTTTACGGGTAGAACCGGGACTCAACGACGTTTTGAACGTCATGAGCATATGAGATGTTCCAGGATTGAAGTAATATTTCAAAAGAATGCCCGGATTGAGAGATATGAAGTCTCCAATAAGTTCCTACAGCTGCAAGATGGAGGAGAATAGTCAGTCAGTGAGCATATACTCAAGATGTATGGGTACTGCAATCACTTGATTCAACTGGGAGTTAATCTTCCGGATGATAGCGTCATTGACAGAATTCTTCAATCACTGCCACCAAGCTACAAGAGCTTCGTGATGAACTATAACATGCAAGGGATGGATAAGACGATTCCCGAGCTCTTCACAATGCTAAGTATTTGGCGGATAAGAAGATGGCAAGGTGATTCAAAGGTATATGTGATATACATGTTATTGATGTGTACCTTACCAGAGCTCGCAGTAGCACCTGGTATTTGATACTGGTTCTGTTGCTAATATTTGCAACTCGAAACAGGGACTACAGATTAAGCGGACACTGGCTAAGGACGAGGTGACGATGCGCGTGGGAATGGTTCCAAAGTTGATGTGATCGCCGTCGGCACGCTACCTCTACATCTACCTTCGGGATTAGTATTAGACCTAAATAATTGTTATTTGGTGTCAGCTTGAGCATAACATTATATCTGGATCTTGTTTGATGTGAGACGGTTATTCATTTAAATCAGAGAATAATGGTTGTTCTATTTATATGAGTAATATCTTTTATGGTCATGCACCCTTGAAGAGTGGTCTATTTTTGATGAATCTCGATAGTAGTATACACATATTCATAATGTTGAAGCCAAAAGATGCAGAGTTGATAATGATAGTGCAACCTATTTGTGGCACTCCGTTTGGGTCATATTGGTGTAAAGCGCATGAAGAAACTCCATACTGATGGATTTTTGGAATCACTTGGTACTTGCGAACCATGCCTCATAGGTAAGATGACTAAAACACCGTTCTCCGGAACTATGGAGTGAGCAACTGATTTGTTGGAGATCATACATACTGATGTATGTGGTCCAATGAATGTTGAGGCTCGCGGGGGTATCGTTATTTTCTCACCTTCACAGATGATTTAAGCAGATATGGGTATATCTACTTAATGAAACATAAGTCTGAAACTTTTGAAAAGTTCAAAGAATTTCAGAGTGAAGTTGAAAATCATCGTAACAAGAAAATAAAGTTTCTACGATCTGATCGTGGAGGAGAATATTTGAGTTACGAGTTTGGTCTACATTTGAAACAATGCGGAATAGTTTCTCAACTCATGCCACCCGGAACACCATAGCATAATGGTGTGTCCGAACGTCGTAATCGTACTTTACTAGATATGGTGTGATCTATAATGTCTCTTACTTATTTACCGCTATCGTTTTGGGGTTATTCTTTACAGACGGCTGCATTCACGTAAAATAGGGCACCATCAAAATCCGTTGAGACGACACCTTATGAACTGTGGTTTGGCAAGAAACCAAAGTTGTCATTTCTTAAAGTTTGGGGCTGCGATGCTTATGTGAAAAAGCTTCAACCTGATAAGCTCGAACCCAAATCGGAGAAATGTGTCTTCATAGGATACCCAAAGGAGACTGTTGGGTACACCTTCTATCACAGATCCGAAGGCAAGACATTCGTTGCTAAGAATGGATCCTTTCTAGAGAAGGAGTTTCTCTCGAAAGAAGTGAGTGGGAGGAAAGTAGGAACTTGATGAGGTAACTGTACCTGCTCCCTTATTGGAAAGTAGTTCATCACAGAATTCCTGTGACACCTACACCAATTAGTGAGGAAGCTAATGATGATGATCATGAACTTCAGATCAAGTTACTACTAACCTCGATCAACCAGAGTTAGATCCGCACCAGAGTGGTACGGTAATCCTTCTGGAAGTCATGTTACTAGACATGACGAACCTACGAACTATGAAGAGCGATGGTGAGCCCAGATTCCGCAAAATGGCTTAGCCATGAAATCTGAGATGGGATCCATGTATGAGAACAAAGTGTGGACTTTGGTTGACTTGCCCGATGATCGGCAAGCCATTGAGAATAAATGGATCTTCAAGAAGAAGACTGACGCTGACGGTAATGTTACTGTCTATAAAGCTCGACTTGTTGCAAAAGGTTTTCGACAAGTTCAAGGGATTGACTACGATGAGACTTTCTCACCCGTAGCGATGCTTAAGTCTGTCCGAATCATGTTAGCAATTGCCGCATTTTATGATTATGAAATTTGGCAAATGGATGTCAAAACTGCATTCCTGAATGGATTTCTGGAAGAAGAGTTGTATATGATGCAACCAAGGTTTTGTCGATCCAAAGGGAGCTAACAAAGTGTGCAAGCTCAAGCGATCCATTTATGGACTGGTGCAAGCCTCTCGGAGTTGGAATAAACGCTTTGATAGTGTGATCAAAGCATATGGTTTTATACAGACTTTTGGAGAAGCCTGTATTTACAAGAAAGTGAGTGGGAGCTCTGTAGCATTTCTGATATTATATGTGGATGACATATTGTTGATTGGAAATGATATAGAATTTCTGGATAGCATAAAAGGATACTTGAATAAGAGTTTTTCAATGAAAGACCTCGGTGAAGCTGCTTATATATTGGGCATCAAGATCTATAGAGATAGATCAAGACGCTTAATTGGACTTTCACAAAGCACATACCTTGACAAAGTTTTGAAGAAGTTCAAAATGATCAAGCAAAGAAAGGGTTCTTGCCTGTGTTACAAGGTGTGAAGTTGAGTAAGACTCAATGCCCGACCACTGCAGAAGATAGAGAGAAGATGAAAGATGTTCCCTATGCTTCAGCCATAGGCTCTATCATGTATGCAATGCTGTGTACCAGACCTGATGTGTGCCTTGCTATAAGTTCTAGCAGGGAGGTACCAAAGTAATCCAGGAGTGGATCACTGGACAGCGGTCAAGAACATCCTAATACCTGAAAAGGACTAAGGATATGTTTCTCGTATATGGAGGTGACAAAGAGCTCATCGTAAATGGTTACGTGATGCAAGCTTTGACACTGATCCGACGATTCTAAATCGCAAACCGGATACGTGTTTACATTGAAACGGTGGAGCTGTCAGTTGGTGCAGTTCTAAACAAAGCAGCGTGGCGGGATCTACATGTGAAGCGGAGTACATAGCTGCTTCGGAAGCAGCAAATGAAGGAGTCTGGATGAAGGAGTTCATATCCGATCTAGGTGTCATACCTAGTGCATCGGGTCCAATGAAAATCTTTTGTGACAATACTGGTGCAATTGCCTTGGAAGGAATCCAGATTTCACAAGAGAACCAAGCACATCAAGAGACGCTTCAATTCCATCGGATCTAGTCCAGGTGGGAGACATAGAAGATTTGCAAGATACATACGGATCTGAATGTTGCAGACCCGTTGACTAAGCCTCTTCCACGAGCAAAACATGATCAGCACCAAGGCTCCATGGGTGTTAGAATCATTACTGTGTAATCTAGATTATTGACTCTAGTGCAAGTGGGAGACTGAAGGAAATATGCCCTAGAGGCAATAATAAAGTTATTATTTATTTCCTTATATCATGATAAATGTTTATTATTCATGCTAGAATTGTATTAACGAAATAATACATGTGTGAATACATAGACAAACAGATGTCACTAGTATGCCTCTACCTGACTAGCTCGTTGATCAAAGATGGTTATGTTTCCTAGCCCATAGACATGAGTTGTCATTTGATTAACGGGATCACATCATTAGGGAATTGATG